>NW_027103900.1:0-64694 GCF_902728285.1 Clytia hemisphaerica
AATTCAAACTTTGCCTTCCTAAAATTGAAAGATTTGTTCAGAATGAAACGGGCGAAAGATTAACTTAAAAATTCCCTTTTAAAATAAGTCTAATCTGTTGGGCGTACAATGACGACTTCTTCAATAAAGCTCAATTCAAGTGTATATGTTTTACATTTGAAGTAAACATGCTGGAAGAACAGAAACAACTTTCAAAGAGAAAGTTTGGAAAATCGACATAAGTACCGATCACAAAATTTCGATTTTGGAATGGAAGTTTTTCTTTTCCATTTTGTAAGATCTCCAAATTTTATAAATCTTTTCAGAAGGACCTGTTTGGTTAGCCTGAATCGCGTATCGTGTTTTACGTTCTTTGTTCATGTGTTCGAGAAGATTAGATAGTGTTGATTCAAAAATGATCATTCTACAGATTCAAAATATCAGAAAATAACTTTGATCACCACAAAATCATAAACTTCACACTGAGCAGGGTTCTTATTTAGGCCTGGCATAACGGCGAATTTCCCCGTTCCAGGTGGGGAAATTTGTTTCGCCGCCTCAAGTACATAATCACGCTAATTAATACACTGGGCTTGCTAAGAACTCTCCAGTCTATAATCTAGAATTCGAAGGGGTTAATTTTTCATTCGCTGGCCTATCAAAAATAAAGCAAAACCCCTGACTAAGATGAGCTTTCTGTTTACTGCATTTGTAAAAAAATGCATAGATTTATACTGACTAAACTGGTAAACTACCGTTCTCCCTTAACCTTTGTTCGTCATTTTCTTTCGTATAGGAGCTGGAAGGAACGAAAGCATTGATTTTATCTGTCGAAGATGAAGTTGGTATTCGAACGATCATTGATGAATTGTTATCCGCCCTCAAGAAACAAAACCCTGGCATCCGAAAGGTATAAGAAAACGCTTTTATTTTTCGTGGATATTAAAGAGTGTCCGTAATTTCAACCTCAACAATTCGATTGTTTCTTTAACTGAAATGTGTCACTAACTCGAACAAGTTTCTGATCACTTTACATAGTAGCAATTTTTCAATTTTGGATGGGTGAGGGGGGGGGATTAAAATTTGAAGTGTAAAGGGGGGGGGGGGGGGAAAAATATCGATAGTTGGCAAATTTGGTGGGGGAGTATGAAATCTATGGAAGCCGAGAAAGGTCAGCGTGCGACTTCTTCCGAAAGCTGTCGAGATTTCTTTAAAGCTGTCGAGATTTCTTTCAAACTGTCGCGTTCCCAAAAAAGAACTCACATAAATATAAATCACATCAGCTTTATCTCAGCTACCAAGGCCAGTCCACATGATATCATGTGATTAGATCATGATTGAAAAATTCACTATTCAATTCCAAATTCTCTCACCGAGGTCGGTCTCAAAAGTGCAATTTAGTTCTCCCACCGGTATTCCCACCGGGGGCTTCAGGCTTCAGACTTTGCTTTTGGCTTTCATCTCTGCGTCGGTTTTGTTTCTCCCATTAGTCACCGCAGGGTGGGGTTGATTCTCTGGTCTAACTTCAAGCATCCCACACGTAAACAAGTGAAAATAATAGCGTCGTATTTTTACACACTGTCCCATGAATAGGCACGCATTTAAACCCTAGTAAAACTCTACCACCAGATACAACCAGATTGCGGTGATTTCATTTCTCATCATCTCCTCTGGTGGAATTGATTGATTTCCATCTGGGGCGGTCAGGATCAAGATGACTGAAAATGCAGTGAACGGTATGTGGCATAGCACGTAGGCGATTTGGATGGTAGCGATTCGAATGATAGGTTTCCAGATGCGGTTATAGTCAACGTTAGAGGTTGTTGTGTTTGTTCTAAGGCCAATATCAGTATTTGATCTCTCTAGAACAGAACAAACCGTTAGAAGCGCCAGAATAAACATTATGAGAAGCCAAAGAAAGGATATGATGCATTGACTGATCCAAGCGATAAATGTGTCGTTGCTCACAAACAAAGTCAACACTACAGGGAGAAGAACAGCAAAAGCAAATTCTGCAAGAACGATTTTTTTAATCGTTTTCCATTCGATTTCAAAGAAAGGCCACTTTACAGAGATGAGTCTTGTTATAGAAAGTGTGACCATGAATTCAGCTTCCGACGTCATAGCAATGCTGTAAAACATATCTAAAATGTTTTTAACCATACAGCTATCAGACGCAAAGATGAGTCCGAAAAAGGCGCCGGGAATGATAACACCAATCACCAAACCACACATTGAAGACGTTATGAATAGTTTTTGAGAGATTTTGATTTCACTTGAGGTTTTGATGAGTCCAGCCATGACCAAAGAATTGGAAATAATCAAAAAGAGACTGATTAATATATTACTCACTGCAAGATAGTGGAATTGTTCGTCCCATAAAGATTGGATTGTTAACGGTGTTGAATAGTTTGCAAATAGATAACTATAGTCTTCTTTCGAATGATTATCGATTCCTATCGAATGATTTTTGAATTGTTGGTGAAGAAGATTCAAGCCACTTAAAGTGCATTTCATTTTGATCTAATTCCAATTGCTGGAAAACCGTAGTGAGGTTGTGTGAATTAAGTGAAAGTACCTTGCTGTTCTATTACAAGTACTTTCTTGGTTGACGAACTGTTTTTCAAAAACTAGCTTTTGTAGTTGCTTTATATGTGTTTTTGTCAGGTTCATAATAAGTCTTTATTTATTTGAAGCAAAGCCTTTTGTTGTGTTTGACGCCTTTCCCCATTTCCCTTTTCGTTTGCATCAGATTTTATATGGAGAGACAAGTTACATAAGTTGGCATTGTGGACGTTGGATGGACCTCCAAAGAACGATTTGTGCCAACTAAGTGGATAAAATTTATCCATTGCAAACTAGCAACAATTAACCAACCAAAATTCCTCACTTGTCAGATAAGATCTCGAACCAAGTTACACAATTCTTGTTAATAGAGTATTCTTTGGTTTTCACTTTTTCCCTTTTTGGATAGAATTTTAGCTTTCTTCGTGAAATTTCTCTTGATTCGGTTTTTGCAATTCGATTTCAAAGGCTGGATATCAAATGAATAATAGAGTAAAGAAACCCCATGACAATAGAGATTGAATCTGATAAAAATTATAACGAAATCTGGAAATTTTATAAGCAGCAACATTTAGCGCTATAAAAACACTAAAAAGAGCAAATGCGTATCTCTCTTTTTTAATAAGAGCAAATTTAGATACCTGACAATAAGCTATAGCCGAAAGCTAAAGAGTCGAATCTTAAGGATTTGAAGGCTTTGAAGGCACTCATTTCTTACATAAGTTGCGCGGTCAGTAGTTTAGCTATAAAACTTATTTCTTTTTTTATGAACAACAACAAATTTTCGCCAAGAAAAATAATAAAAAAAGAAATAAGTTTATACCTAAACTATGCGGTCAGTCATCAGGGTCAGTGCGTTTTCTCAACTTTTCTCAACTTCAGTTGAGCTAGAATCTCAGAATATTTGTGAGTTTGTGAGTTTGTGAGTTTGTCCACAAACTTTGGGGCAGCGTAGAGAGCGGGATAATTGGCTTGAAGGAGCTGAAATTTGGCACACGCCCTCCTTATGTTAATACTTAGGGGTAGTTTTTTCAATTTTTTAATTTCGCTTTTTTTCGGGAGTTATCCCCATTTTACCGGGATTTTGCGCTTATTTAACGTCATAAAAGTCAAAATAATTGACGTCAAATATTTTTTTTTTCTTTTTAGATTCTTTGACGTAAATGAATTTATTGACGTCAAATATCATTTTTTAACTTTTCAAGTGTCAATGCCTTAAATTTTTCTACTTGAATTTTTGCAATTTAGATATTTCATTCCGATTTTTGTTTATTCCTGAAATTGCCTACGATCTAGCCTTCTCTAATCCTGCTAAGTATCCATCTATCTGGGTTTACAATCGAGCCTTCCCTTTCCTGTGAACGATCGCCACGTAGGCTTATCAACCAAAGTTTACAATTTAGCCCTGCCTTATTCCGAGTAACTATCACTTTTGGATTACAATTTTAAGCCTTCCCTAGTCCTGATTACTCATCACCCTATGGGTTTACGACTTAGCCTTCTCTTATTCCAATCACCATTCACCACAGGTTTACAATCGGCCTTCTCTTATCCCTAGTACCCATTGCCCTTTTAAAAAAAGTGTTTACAATTGGGCCTTTCACTTTCACACGTATACTGAAGTTGAGCCCAGTGCTTTAGCACGTTACAGTATACAAACGCTGGTTTGGAATTAATGTTTACCGCCAGATTTTGAAAAAACGTGAAAATAAAGAAAGTGCTAAATTCAATTCGTCATCTGATATGCGTTGTAAATTTTAAAGCATCACTTTTTCTTGCTTGGAAAGGTTGAGGATTAACCTACAATGATCTTTTTGTCCCTTAAGAGACCCATTACTAAGGCTAGTTTTTCCTGCTGGTGCTCGAAGCATTCGATTCATGGAGACTGTATCAACATATGTTGTCTTATGTTTTATTTTCCAGCTTTGTCAGAATTATAGCCTAAATTTACACGGAAAAGGCTAGTGCGATTTTTCTCATTCTAGAGAATTGGGCACAAAATTAATATTTTATTACTGATTTCTGAAACGTGAGGCTCGGAATATCCTTAATATTTAGTCATCATCAATCATTGAAATTCCCTTTTATAAAAAACATATTTTTCAGGTTGGTGCCAGTCTGTTAGCCGTGTTCTGCAAGAGTACGCCAGGCGACTACAGTATGTATGTTCAACAACTTTTCCGTGTTATAATAAACTCCATGAACGACGTCGATACTAACGTGGTCGGTTCCGCTTGGCAAGCGCTCGATGCACTGGTCAAACATCTAGATCCTTCAGAACAACTCCAACATTTGCCGTCATTGAAACAGGCCATCAAATTCGTCAAGTCGGACATCAGAAATAACGAACTGCCCGGCTTCTGTATCTTGAAAAAGGTTGGTTTCATTTTTGTTTTTGTATCTTTTTAAAAATGGTACTGAGTCGGGGGTTAATGAGGTAATAAATTCGTTTTAAGTTTGGACTCTTTTTCTGCTCTCTTGTGAAACCATTCTCGAATGAATTAGTCTAATTGCGCTGACATGGTTTTCATATTGTAGCAAGGAAGAGTGGAAACTTAAAGGGGCGGAGTAAGCAGTGGCGGATGCTTAAGTACTTTGCTCAATTTCATTTGCTTAAGTGTGCATTCTTCTTTGCTACCATGTGGAAAAGCATTTTCGAATGAATTAATTCTTACGCTTCCATGGTTTCCACATTGTATATAAAGAAAAAGTGCACACTTCAATTACTACTTTCGTCTCGATTGAAAAAGGTTCTTCTTGTAATCTTTCTTACCTAAAGACATCCGTCATTTATCAAAGGTTGGTGTTTAGTCTTCGACTTACGATTTTAGTTCTCCGTGCGTGTCCAAGTCACGGAGACTCCACCTTACCATTTTCAAATTCAAATCCATTTTTCTTTTAGGGAGTCACTCCAGTCCTGCCCATCTTCCGTGAAGGAATTTTAAACGGCCCGCAAGATGTCAAAGAACAAGCGGCCCGCCTTCTCGGCGAGATCATCCAACTGACCAGTGCGGCCGCTTTGAAGCCGTCAGTAGTCCACATCACGGGTCCCTTGATTCGTATTTTGGGCGATCGTTTCAATTGGAATGTGAAAGAAGCCATTTTGGATACGTTGGGATTACTTTTGGAAAAGGTAATAAAACTGAATTGAAAAGATGTATCGTCTTTTTCAATATAATTGACCTAAATTCGGTTCCTTCGGTTTTAATGATTGTTTTGTGATGTCCGTATCAGAATTTTGAATAATTCCTGCTATAAATACATCTCCTTATTAAGGAAAGGCATGTGTTTGCTTTTATCTAAAATCACCGAGTCCTTTACGATTCATGCTAAACACAAGGTTTAACAAGCGTTTCACTTAGGTTAAAAACTATGGATTATCTTCTTCCTCCATAGCTGAAATAACTAACCGATTTTTCAACCTCTAGGTCGGAATTATGCTGAAACCATTCTTACCGCAACTTCAAACAACCTTTGTCAAAGCATTGAACGACCCTACACAGGCCGTGCGTGAGAAAGCAGCCTGGGCGCTAGGTTTATTGACAGTCTTACACACGAGGGTGGATTCACTGTTCACTGAATTGAAAAATGGAATCAAAAATAATGAAGACAGTGGTATAAGGTAAATTCTATTTTGTTTTATTTTCTTGGTGTCATCCAAAATGAAAAATGGCCCAGTTTGACGATGGAGAGAAATTTAAACAAATTTTTTTGAGATCAAGAGGCTCCTTGCGCGTGAAGCAATGCTTGTTTGTTAACCTTTAGGCTACAGAAGCCGTAATATTGCGCATCTAGAGTTTACAGTAGCCGTAATTTAAAAAAAATGCAAAAAAATGAAAATTTTTTTGGAAAATTGAATTTGCGAATTAGGTCTGTTAACAGATGGAATTCTTTATACAGGCGTTCGGTTTAATTTCTCTACCCTTCACTTTACAGGGAGACGACACTGAAAGCTTTGAGGACGATCATTTTGAAAGGTGGCAAGAAGATGAGTGAAGCTGTTCGTGTTTCCATCTTAGAAGTTCTTGAAGACCTTCTTGATTCTTCCGAGGTTTGTGAATATTTCTGTAAATGTTTTAGCTGCTGTTAGGTCTCTGTCTGTGAATTAATAAGCTGAAACTAAAAATTTTATTTTAACTCCATTACAAATTGTCAAAGTCGCATTTTTGGGGCCATTCTCTCACTTATTAGTCAAGGGTGTTTATTTTATATTATTTTTTGTCGATTTTACCCAATCCCAATAGAAAATACAATGAGACCATTTTTTTGAACCTCTAAAGAAGAAAGTCTTCCCCAGAGTTTTATTCTCTCTTATCTGGTTTACAAGTTTTTTTTATAAGAATATTCAAAATATTTGAAGCCTTCGGATGTTGATTATCTTTATTGAGATTTAGGCCTAAGAATGATCTTAAAATGTTATTATTTTTTGCCATTTTGTGAGTATTTTGGTAATTTTCGAGTGTTTTAGTGTCTGCGAAACCTTAGAATATTCTTTGCTTGTTTTTAATATTTTTATCATCGAAGCCTTGTGTTCTTATAAAGTTTGTTCTTATAAAGAAGTGCATACAGGTGGAAGTATTAGTCAGTAAATTTCTCACTAGCCAAATTGGTTTTCTTTGCCACTGTTCAGGATGGAGTACGCGTGAACACAGGAGCAGCACTCGGTGCTTTATGTCAAATTATGACGAATGATGAAATCCAAAACCTCCTCAAGAATTCTCTTACTAGTAAGTCCCAATCTAAACCATGATTTGTTTACGTCTGATCTCATTGTTGTCGTGATAGTTAAGTGCTTTTTGGACCTACCCCGGTGGGGTAGAGGTCCTATAAATTAACCGTTGTCCGTCCGTTCGTCCGTCCGTTCGTTCGTCCGTCTGTTACCAGCTTTTTTCAGGATTGGCTCATTAGTTTTTTCTGATTTTTGGCACAATGATGCAAAATGGCAATGCCCAAAATGTGACGGAGCCCGATTTTGGAAAAAAAAGTTTTTCCGGCCGAAAATGCTGGAAATGTGCCGGAAAAACTGTTTTTTTGGCATTTTTCTTCGAGATTTTATCTTTAGTTTTTTCTGATTTTTTGCTCAAAGATGCGTATTAACAATGCCCAAAACATGGCCGAGTCCGATTTTTGAGAACAATTTTTTTCCGGCCGAAAATGCCGGAAATCGCCGTTTTTCTGGATTTTCATTGGACTTTTCCATATAATTGGTTGTTTTTTCATTCAAAAACATTATTAATAGCCATGCCCGCCATCAAGCATGTTTCAATTTTCAATAAAATTGATTTTTGAAGCCGGAACTTTCTAAAAATCGCCGGAACAGCAGATTTTCGCCGGAAAAGCAGTATTTCTTGAATTTCTTGAGCTGTACTTTATATTTTCTCATGGAATTTTGCACACTGATGCAAAATGTCAATACCTAAATTGTGACGGAGCCCGATTTTCGAAAAAAATTCATTTCCGGCCGAAAATGCCGGAAATATGCCGGAAAAACTGTTTTTTTTGGCTTTTTCTCGAGATTTTATCATTAGTTTTTTCTGATTTTTGCTCAAAGATGTGTATAAACAATGCCCAAAACATGGCTGAGTCCGATTTTTGAGAAAAATTTTTTCCGGCGGAAAATGCCTGAAGAAAATGTTTTTCTAGATTTTCATTGGACTTTTTCCTTATAATTGGTTGTTTTTTCATTCAAAAACATTATTAATTGCAATGCCCATGATCAAGCATGTTTCAATTTTCAATAAAATTGATTTTTGAAGCCGGAACTAATATAAAAGTCGCCAGAACAACCTATTTTCGCCGGAAAGACAGTATTTCTTGAATTTCTCGAGCTGTACTTTATATATTTTTATGAAATTTTGCACACTGATGCAATATGACAATACCTAAAATGTGACGGAGCCCGATTTTCGAAAAACATTTTCTTCCGGCCGAAAATGCCGGAAATATGCCGGAAAAACCGGTTTTTTGACTTTTTCTCGAATTTCCATTTTTAGTTTTTTCTGATTTTTTGCAGAAAGATGCGTATTCGCAATGCTCAAAAAATGGCCGAGTTCAATTTTTAAGAAAAAAATTTTTCCGGTTGAAAATGCCGGAAATCGCCGTTTTTGCAGATTTTCATTGGATTTTTTCCTTACATTTCTTAGACTGGAGTCGTTTATAAGTACTAGTAATAACATGGTTTAGAGGGTGATTTGGGATTAATAACCCCGAGGTTCATTGAAAACATTTCAAAATAGCTCGAACGTAGTGAGGGCTATTTTGAAGTGTTTTCAATGAAACGAGGTGTTATTAATCCAAAATCACCCGAGAATACCATGTTATTCCGCGTTAATTATATGGTCAAAAGATTAATTGAAGAACACTCAATCGCTATTCTTTTCGAAACTTATAAAAACATTCGAAACTATAAAAAACATTCGATTGACACTCATTATTTTGATTGGCTTAAAAATTTCGTACGATATTTTGTTAACCAATCAAAATATCGTACGATACTTTTCTTTCAACCAATAGAAATTTTTGTTTACATCAGGGCGATTACAAAAAAGCGGGGCTATTACGGATTTATCGCCCCGCTCGTCCTTTACAAATCTAAGCTAAATGTAATCAACCATATAATTATGCGTGTAATACTAATAATACCAATACTAATAATAATAATACGGGATTTTAGTTTGTATAAACGACTGGAAGAATCCGGTGTTCCAGCCTTATAGATACAGGGGCTAGCTACGCAGAAACTTGCGTAGCGAGAAAACCATTTATCAAGCAACAACAAACTCTCAAAACGAAATCAACTCAAATGAAAAACTTCAATACACAAATCCACACATATTTTTGGACCTACCCCGGTGGGGTGGAGGTCCTATAAATTAACCTTTGTCCGTTCGTCCGTTCGTTCGTTATTAGCTTTCCTCGTGATTGGCTCGTTAGTTTTTTCTGATTTTTTGCACAAAGATGTGTAACTATAAACCCTCGAATGTGACGGAGCCCGATTTTCGAAAAAAAAGTTTTTTGGGCAAATTTGGGCCAAAAAACGGCTAAAAAACGGGTTTTTTGGACTTTGTGAAAAATTGGATCATTAACTTTTTCTGATTTTTTGCATGAAAGTAGGCTACCATCATAGGTAAAAGATGGCTCTAGCAGATTTTTTCAAAAAAATTTTGTTGGCTCAAAAAACGCATGTTTATCTATAAGAATCACTATTAATAAGCATACATCAATGTTCTTAGTTAAATTACTCAATTTTTTTATGAGATAGATGTGTTTTTTTTGCTCATGAGGGCTTACTTTTGAAGAATGTGTGTGTTTAGCCGTGAAATTTTGGTTTCTTGGCGTGTTTTTATAGAAAAACTGGCCAAATTCGATATTTATTTATAAGCACATTATCAATATTACTTAGGTATTAGCTTTTCTCGAGATTGGCTGTTTGATTCTTTATGATTTTTTGCACAAAGATGCATAACTATAAACCCTCGAATCAATGTTCTTAGCCAAATTACTCAATTTTTTGATGAGATAGATGTTTTTTTTGCTCACAAAGTCTTGAATATGAAAGAATATTTCAAGAGTATGAAATTTTGGTTTCTAAACGTTTTTTTTATAAGAAACAAACGACTAATTTTAATAGATCGTCACTATTTGTGTTCTGAATGATTGTTTAATGGTCACGCTCACGTAGATATCAATTATATATGTGTTAAATGCATAACCAGGTAGGTCTATAAAAGTATCACTTGTTTTTCTCAAGAATTATTTTGAGCAGGAAAAAATTATAATCGCAAATATTGACACTTTTCTTTTGTTTGGAGTTAGTGCACAAAGGTTTCTAGACGACTAAAATTGTTCCATTCATTACTTTTTGCTTTATTTCTACTATGTATAAATTAGTCGTCTAGCTTGCTAGACTATACATTTCTATGTTTTTCACACGAAAACATTATTGATAACAATGCTCACCATCAAGCATGATTCAATTGTCAGTAAAAATGATTTTTGCGACCAGAACTTCCTATTTATTTTTCCCTACAACCCTTCCCCCCCCCCATTAACAATCAAAGAAAATTTGTTTTTTAGAATCATATCATTACATGTCTGTCAGAATAAGTTTATGGAAAGCTTGGTTTAAATCAAACTGACGATTGAGAATTTTTGTCTCGATTTTCTCTCTTTCTCCATTTGTAGACGTGAATCCAGCTTTAGATTGGACGGTGTCACACGGCCGCGTTGTTGCACTATCGTACGCTCTCTTTGATG
This sequence comes from Clytia hemisphaerica, assembly GCF_902728285.1. Lineage (NCBI taxonomy): Eukaryota > Metazoa > Cnidaria > Hydrozoa > Leptothecata > Clytiidae > Clytia > Clytia hemisphaerica. The sequence goes on from NW_027103900.1 coordinate 10,801, forward strand.
CTCCTCAAAAACTTTTCGAATCAATGGGTGAGAATGAAAACATCATTAATGCTGTCATCAAATTCTCAACCAACGATCGGGTAAGTGTTGTTAGATGCATTTCCACCAATGTTCTTTCAAAATTTAACCAATCTTATTTTCAAGGAAACTTTCACCATTCTTCGATTTTGAGAAGTAATCTCTACTTTGATTCCCAATACCCTCTTAATTTTGGAAATTTTTCGTAGCTACAATCATCGTCGAAATATATTGAGATTTTAGTGTATTTTAACGTTTTTCAGAATTTAAAATTCGGGCGAAAATTGCTATTTTAGCACTTCCACTTTCTTTCATTGAACATTTCGATTTTAGAGGGGTTTCGTGGCTTCTAGGCTATATTCCAAGCCTTATTCGAGCAAATTTGAACTTTTAAATCCCTGAAATCCTAAGCTCCCAAGTCTCATGTTAAAACTCAGAGTTAAAACTCTACTTTTCAACTGTAGTTTAAGGCGCTTAAAAATCAATTGTGGTGTTTAAAATTACACCGGGAACTCCCCTTTGTCTCAAATATTTTGTGAATGATTGTAGATACCTCTAAAAACTCTGAAAGCTCATTAATTATAGATAAAGAACGTTTTCAGCATTTTTACAGAGCCTTAGCTTGTTCATGGGTGCCTATACTTTACCAATCTTTTCGGAAGCTCCATTTTGAATCCTCCCTTTGACAACAGATTTCTGTAAAGGGCTTTGTCGTGCTTTGAGCCATCGCAGGCAAAAAAACAGTGAATATCGCAAGAAATATAGTTTCTATTGAAGCTTCTGATTTTTCAAGCGCTGAAATTATATGGTAAGGCCACGTGACCTCGGTAGGATTTTCTACCTAGCCCTTCGGTGCCTTTGACCCTTTAAAGATGTCGTATTACAAAATTTCATTTCAAGGTTCCGATTTGTACTTACGGCGTTCACTGTCTCGGTCATTTGTTGTTGCATTCCAAAGAAGATTCTTCGCTTACTCGAAATGATGTCATGGTAACCATGAAAAAGGTATTCTAAATAAAATCAATAGTGCTCCGAAACGCATACGTCATAGTTATTACTTTTCACTTCTTTGACATTTTTACGGGTTTCAATCCCACAATTCAATGCGGCTCAATTAAAGATACGTGCAAGTTGCTATATATCTTTGTCAAATAATGCAATTAACGTGCAAAATAGATTAACGCAAAGGTTGATGGGATTGAAACTCGTACAAACACATCGAGAGTAATGATTATGTCAAAAGTAGAATATATTTTTGTGCGCTATTCAAATCTTCTACTGTTTTCTGTCTCCAAAAGTAGATTCTGTCAATAAGTTTTGCGTTCTTTTTATGAGATATGTAATTTCCTGGAAAAGATTGTTCTTGGGAAAAACATTTAAACTCATTTTCTATCACCCAGGCTTTGGTTCATACTTCAAACGATATCAAATTAACATCACTCAAAACCATCAAATACATCTCAAAAACGGAGGAAGCTGTTCTCGATTTCAACAAAGTAAAGAACTTCATACCAGAGCTTGTCGCTTTATTACGGGATAGAAATACAGCGGTCAAGTCATCTGCGGAACTCACCCTTGGATTCATGTTACAACTACACCGAAATGATCAACTTTTCGACGTAAGTTGGCGAGTTTTAACGGAAAAACTTATTTTAACATGTAGAGCTGATGAAATTATTCTGAGAAACGACAAAATACCCAGAAATCTGAATATATTAACCTTGATTTTAGCCATCGCTAAAGTTTGTATTCTCTTCCCTTCTCCGTTGTATTTAATTTGTTATTTCGCTCTCTGTTTTCTAGGAATGTGTGACAAACTTACCAGACCAAACAAAAATCTTACAAGACTATCGACAAAATGCGTTCGTAAAACTCAGCGATTCTTTCGCTACGGAAGGAAACGATTATCCTTTTGTAACATAGCAACCATGAAAATAAAATTTGACCGAACTTAATGTTTTAGAACTTTTTTTCGAATTATTTTATACATAGATTTATTTTGGATCTCTTTTTGACAAAAAAAGAAATTTAGGGTTTGATTGATCAATCTTCCAATGGAAAAAATATATAACCTTTAATTTTTTATTTGCATCGACCATTCTCAAGCTATGGAAGTCTTTTCCAAAATACAGACAATTCTTTTTCGAAAAAATAGTGGTGCAAGTGGCTTTAAATCAGGATTGGTAACTTTCAAAATTCTGTCACTTTTTTTAGCCGTCCTCATGTTCAATTTTTCAGGTTTTTCACTGATTTTTTGTGGCAAAAATCGGGAAAACAGTACTATTGAGGTGGTTACCCCCTGAATGTTGTTTTCCCCTGATTTACTAGCCCAAACGATATATACTTCATACCTTCTAAGCCTAGTTTGAGTAAGTATGTTTCAAGGGCCCATTTTCCAGCTTCTTTGAAAGTTACAATACTTATATTAACCTTGTATTATTTATAATTTCAGTTGAATAGTAAATGTAAAGCACAAGCCCATCAAACAACAACTGTATTTGAGGGCTTAGTGGAATCTATATTGGTTGCACGCATTGCTACCTCGATACAATTGATGTATCAGGTCAACTCTATTATAAACAAGGGCATCAGTATGTACTAGCTTGGTAGAGTACTATTTCAAACATAGCAGAAATTTAGTAAGCAAAAAATAATAATATTATCCAATGAAGATAATGGTGTTATTAATGACATAATCATAAAATGCTCGCGTTGTATTACATACCGTGTACACCAAAAAATATTATACAGGTTTGTCGCGAAATTGTAAGCTTCAGGATTTAAATTTTTGTGTTCATTCTTTTTTTTATTGTATAGAGGATGGTGTAACTAAAAAACTACTAAATTTGCTGGCAAGAAATATATGTAGAATTGTATTTTTGATTTTTATTTCCTGACCTATAATTATGTTTGTATTATATGTATGTTTTGTATTTCATCGTTTACAGCTGCATAGGATCCAAACTTGTTCGCGAAAATAACCCGTATTATGCAACTGGATGCTGGTCAATTTGTTGTCAAAAACAAAGACCAAATTATCAATTCACTCATGGAGATTGAAAGCTTTGAAGAGGTTTGTACTATTTTCTTAAACTGACTGGTGTGTGTTAGGCTAGAAAAGGGATTTTCCCTATAGTTTTTTCGTATTATCGTTAAAAGGTCTCACAAAAAGGGTTATCTTAATGGAAAGCACTAGCCATCCCTCATTTGGACTACTGCTCTCAACTCTGAGGTACAAAGAGGTAGGTAGGTTATCACAAAAGGGGAATCCTCAACTCGAAAATAATGAATAAATTGTTCTCCCCAAAGAGACAGAAGACTTAAGCTTTTGTGATCCCTGATTGACACACAAATCCCCCTAAAATATAAATCACCAACTTCTTCCAAAAGGTTTTAAATCGAGGTTCTCCTTAATGAGAAAGCCTAATCAATTCTAACATGATTTTGTTTATTCAGTTGGAAAAAGCATTCGTGAAGCATGCAATCCTCCTGGATTGTTGTTTGAACGTCGAATCAAAACACTTGAAATATCATTATCTTCGAATCGTGAGTCTTTCATCGACTTTCTCAAAATCTTACCTGACTGCACAGCACGCTGTTCGCTGTTACATCAAAATCTCACAATGTGTCTTCGGTGGAGAATTCAAGTACTTAGGTAAGGAGATTGACAACAGTTTCTACGCATTTCTTTTTAAACGCAAATCTTAATGTGATGTCTTTGCAAATCATCATTTTGTGTCTTAATTGCAGATCATTGTTGTGTATGCTTATTCTCTCACCACTGTGTGGAGTGTGGCGGTGGGGCACCCCATCATTGACACTGTAGACTTTTTACTTATCACAATGTTATGTTGTTTAACTTGAAATCTCTTTGTTTGTAGATTTCGACCTTCTTGGTTCAAACAAATTCAAATTGTCCCGAACATTCTTTAAAAAGATTGATTCAGGGAAATAAAAAGAGAAATCCTTCAACTATTGAGTATTTCACTTAGTATTTTATCAGAGATTTGGGAAAAGAGGATAAGAATCGCCGCTGCCGCTCGCTGTTTTCTCATTGTTGACCATTGAATTCGGCGTCGTCTGAAGTCGCTAGGCTAGGGAACAACTTGGCCAAGAAGGTACTGCGAAAAAAATGGCGTTATGTGCAGTATTATAACAGTTCAAGAAAAACTGTCTGAATTTACTCCTTTGGAGGGGTTTCCTACTGATATAAACAACTGAAAAGCAAATAACGATCTTTTGGGGTTTCCACTGACAAAAAAATCTGCTGTTGCATGCTTTATTTTTTGAGAAAAAGATGGCGGAAGCAGGCATGCTAAAATTGGATGTGAAATGGGACCTTTTTATTTTTAGCTAGTTTGCCTTACTGGAAAGTCTTTCAGAGTCAAAATAAAGTGGTTTGGGTTGGCAAAAGGTTGTAGGTGACTAGCCTAGATTTGGTTTTTATTGGCACCTTCTAGATCTTTTTGGCACATCCTTCAAAGATAGCTGAAAAATTATATGAAAAAGTGTATTTTTTGTTTAAGTTAAGTTGAATAAAATTATTTTTTTTGTGTTGCAAACATAATTTTTATGGGTAGAAGTAAGGTTGATTAAGTGACAACCTATAGCTTAGTTTTACATGACACATCCTCAAACTTTCTTAGCATTTTGATTGAAGATGGGCAAAATCGACTAAAAATGTTGTATTTTTTTCCTAGTTTTAGATGAAAAAATAATGTTTTCCTAGCAAAACTTGCTTGATGGCAATGGATTTTAGATTTGGTAAGTACACGCTAAATTATCCTTGATTGTTGATGCCTTTTTACCTTACCTTCTACTGAGGAAAACCATTTTTTTGGGATTGAAATTTCAAGTTTTTGTAACAGAGGAAATTGCAATCAGGCTCTAATATTTTTACTTTATGTAATTTAAAAAACTATGATTCTGAAAGGGCGATGACTCTGACCGGTTAGTAGATTGGCTCTGACCGGTTAGTAGATTGGCTCTGACCGGTAAATAGATTGGATTGGCTCATGAAGTATTGACCATTATCCAGTTATATATAAGATTTATTTCACTGGTTGTTGTCAGTGGTCGGTGGAGATAAGATTTGTTGTTTGTGTTCTGTATAGACCTTTTTTCAAAGAGGACGTCCTGTTGAATAATTATGTAATCCAGCTATAAAAACTATGATAGAGCCATACTGTACAGGTATATGTACCGCAAAACCCACACTACATTTCTGACCTAAATAATTATTTTTTGGGCTGCCTTTATCAAGAAAATTGTTTGATGGTGTGAGGAGTCCCATGAAAAGAGTTCTTCCTGATATTTCTCAATGTTATATGTTATATTATTTTTATATCATTGCTTTTTAAAATTTTCACTTTTTTTGAATACGTATATACCTCAAAACCCACATTTATATTATTGACAATATCTTTAAGTCCACTGGGTCAATCAAGGTAAAAATTTGCACCTGTACATCTAGGTAAGTTTGTTGTAGAACTATTCATATGTTGATAAGTTAGTCTCAATAGAATTACCTATTACACCACAGAACCCACAATAGATGTACCTCAAAACCCACAAGAGAGTTTTGCAAATAATATATCCTCTGTATTAATTATGCATATTGTAATAATTATGCATTGTTTTATCATTGTTTTTCTGCTGGACTACATAATTATTCAACAAGGTGGCCTCTTTGAAAAAAGGTCTATTTGTTCATGATAGCTTGCTGCAAAGATCCTAATTCCCATTTTCATTATTATATACTTTCAGGTTAGTTACCATCATACTGCCCAATAACCTAGATCCATGAATTATTTTGTACCTTCACGTGGTTGGTATACAATGAGAATTAGCTTAAAATTTGTCTGAATTTGTCACGTACAAGGCTCAATATCTTTGTAAACACCAACAAATTCTGCTAATAAGATGGATGAGTGGAAACTATATTTAACTCAATGGAAACAACAATGGAATAATTCTATCAAATTGATTATGTGCATTATGTGTACCTAATAATTTGTTTCTATCTTGGATGTTTTTGGATTCAAATTTTTCCCTGTAAACTGAATATCAATTTGTATTATGTAAATCCTCTCTGGAAAGTACATCTTGATTTGATTTTGATATGTAATGGCTGTAATTGCCAATGAAAATGAGTTCCTATGTGTATATAATGTATGTAGTATATATGAAATTTATTTTTTAATGGCAACTGAATTTCGATACTAAAACATGCTGCATTATGTACAAATCAGTTTTTTTTCTGATGACATTGCTGATGTCATGGTTTGTTTGCAGTTGGATTGAGGGCTTTTTATCCCTGTTTTACCAGGATTTCCTGCTTGATTACGCAAATAGTCCCAAACAAGACACCAGAATGCGGGTAGACTACAATTACAAGATATGAACCAACCATAGAGATATCAAAATGCTTTAATAGAAATTCCAGTTTGGACACTGAACTATTTTCATGCATCACATTATATAATTATTCCATCTTCAGTCTGGTTATATTTATGCTCTTTTTCTCTAAAATTTCATTTGAAAGGGTAAATTGTTTTTTATCTTTGAGTCACACCTCTATTGGAATTAGTGAGCCCCCCTAAATCCAAGAGTGTTTCACAATATATATGTTCATTTTCCAAAGTGCTTTTAGTGAGGAAAAATCAAGTCAAAGTTTTTTTATTGTAATTAATTTTCTTGCAATTATTTAGGTAACCTTTTGGAAGCAATAAGACGTAATGGAAGTAATAAGACAAAAATAAAATTGACATAGAATCAAATTAGTCCAGAAATTTAACCAGTTTATTATTATTTTTTGTTATTACAACGCGACCAGATTTTTGTATAATTTTTGTTTTTAATGTGTGCTACTTTTTCGTATTATATTGCTATTATTTTTCGCTTTGTTATGTAAACTTCAAAAAGTTCTTACAAAAAAATTCATGATATTTTTGATTTTTTGTCATTGATATCATGAATTGCCATTGTTTTAGTCCTGTTTTTTTCCTTTCCTTCCCTTCTCCTTCATTGTTTTAATATTCAACCTAGCTAGCTCTTTTTATATGATTGTCAAAACACTTTAGCCCGAGAAGTAATGAAAAACTATATTAGTTTTACCAGCTTCGTTTTGTGTTTGAATGCAATGAATTTTGAATTCTTTACTGGTAATTATTTCTATTTCTACAATATAATCTGTGACATTGGTTCGAGCATTCCTTGAGGAAAGTATTTTGGCTAAAACTAAAACTTTTTGGCTCGACCTACACTGTATCCGCCATGTCCAAAATGAAAAGTGCTTATAAAAAATACCAAAATCCCCGATATTAGAAATATTTTTATTTCACTTTCGATATCAACCACGGCTGCCATTTTTTGTTTGTACTTCTAGTCTTGTGCGCATAGTATAATCAAGCGCTCCGATTGGTTCAGAACCAAAACAATCGATCGGGCGCAGATATTTCAATAGAACAAAAGGTCGCCTAGCCTATATTTCTATAGCTGAATAGCGCAATTCTTATCCTCTTTTCCCAAATCTCTGATTTTATATATACATCCTACAAATGTGTTAGAGGAAAATTTTCAAAATATTGATATACATACATGGCAATAGCTCAAACTTGAATCAGCATTCCAAGGTTTTCTATTTTATTATTTTCAGATCCCACCACCAATCGTAGACAATTTGGGTCGCGTAGTATCTGCTCCTTTCGTTGACAACTGGAAAGTGAGGCATGGTGTCGCATTAGCATTGGAGAAAATCGCACAATACTTTCCATCGCATCAACTGGACACAATTTTCCATTTCTTTGTTCCGTCCGCTTTCGGTGATCGATCGGAACATGTCCGAAAACAAATGCTGGACGCTGCTTTACAATTCGTCAATTATTTCGGACAGGTATGATACTTATTCAATCGAGTCTCTTTATCTTGGACCTCTGTAACTGGACTGTTTCCTTAACTTGAACAAGTTTCCTGGTCCCTTCAGTTAGCAATGCCTTATAAACCTTACCCCATATCTCGAAATTTCCATAATTCGAACAAATTTGTGCTCCCCTTTACATGTTCGAGTTGTGGAGACTCAACTGTAGCTTCCGTTCAAATCTTTTATAAAACTATTCATTGGAACCAAAAAACATCAATTTATAACTTTATAAGAACAGAAAGAGGCTGTTCTACTGATTTTGAAAAACTTAAAATTTTGCGGAGAATCCTTGTTAAAATGCGATTCGAAATACAATACAAGGCTAAAATAATAAAGTAATTTCATCATAAGGATACATTTTTCGGGCCGACTTTTTGTGAACATTGAGAGTTTCATTACATTTTTCTTTGAAAGTTTCTTCTCTTAAAATCTTCAAGTCTAAATGGGCAGCGGTTTTCATACTCTGACAAAATGATCGATACAAGGTCCTAATCGTAACATATAATTTAAAATCTATCGATAGTTTTATGTGTAGCGATCCCTAGAATTTTGAGTGTACTGTGCTTATTATAGCAAGTTGATTTTTATGCAGTTGAAGATTTCAGATACAGGTCAGGTTGTCAGGAAAGAACTCGGTCAGTATTTTGATTGCTTAAGAAATCTTTAGAAGTAATGATTTTTTGGAATTCTCTATATCACGTCAAAGGACAAATGATGTTTCAGTGAAAAGAATAAAATATTTTTTTCTTATTATTAGAAAATACAAACTGAAGAAAAACTTTACTATATGATTACAAAATACTTCGGAAAAAATTAATAATTTGAACTACTTCGTTATTGTGTTTTCCAACCCTCAAAAGTTCTCCGTTTAAAACACTGTTCTCGTCAATCGTTTAAAGTTAAGTCCATTTTTTATTTGATAGTCTTTAATGACACAGTAGCTCATTCACGTTCGAATGTTATATCAACTACATTAATTTGCATTACCCCAGTTTGGTGATTGGATTGTTTTTTTTTCTGATCAATCGTTCTTAATAAAAGGTCATATTGTATTTGAACGCAACTTTGTCGGTATCAGTAACATCTTTTACTAATTCATGTGAGAAAGCTTTTGGATATCCCAAATCTTCACCTACGTCACCAGTTGGGCGTTTGAAAATATCTTTCCATTTCCCTCCCTCATCCGTGCTCTTTGATGAGTACTTGTCAACTTCTTTATCGTTGATGAGAAGAATGAACGAGTAGGATTTCCACGGTATCGGCCATTTCAACAGATCGTCATACGGTCCATTTAAGATTTGAAAGAAAACTGATATATGAGTGTTTTTACCTGCACCTTGACCATTTAGGTGAACTTCCAAATCACCTTTATATCCATTCACCGTGAAGAAATGTGGTGAATGAATTATATCGTTGGTTTTCTTCGCTTTATCAAACTTGGTTTTGAAATTCTCAATCAAAAAAGTGTACGGACATCGCGGTACTCTCAAAATTCCAAATGTCAGTTCGTTTTTGTTTACTAATATCCCATTTAGGTTTTTGAAATGCTCCTCAGTCTTGTCATTCATTTTTATTTCATCGAGGTCATTTTTTATTTTCCCAAATTCCTCTTTCAAATCCTTGATTTCCTGATGTTTTTCTATCAATTTTGCATCGAAATCCCTTTCGATTTTTTGCAATTTCTGATTGCACTGCGCTTTTACGTTCTGAATTTCCTCATATTTTTCCTTCAATTTCCTGTCAAACTTGTCTTCAATTTGGAGCTTTTCATTCTGAAATTTTTCATCGAAATCGTTCTTCACTTTACCAATTTCATGTTTCATTTCCAGAGACAAATGTTGATATTTTGACTGTGCGATGTGCTTGTCCAATGAAACTTTCGTACCCTAAAAGAAGTTTTGGAGGAGTTTTTTTGTTCGGAGGAAAGAGATGAAATGCCATGTATTAAAATACAACAGGAAGATTTTTTATTGAAAACTGGGAATTCCACGGGCATCAATTTCGCTTTATTTATTATTTTAAAGAAACTGTGAAGAAAGAAACACTCTTGAAGCCCGATAATGAAAATAGGCAATTTTGGGTAAGTCCTTAAAGGTACATCCATAGTCTTTGAACGCGCAACGTAAAATCATTCGACATTCTACGACCAAATGTTTTGGCATCTAAAGTAAACATTCAATTATTAATAAAAAAATTATAGAAATATAATTACCGAGTCCGAAACATGTCGGGAAAAATCAAAATATATAATAGCCGCATTCTTTTTCACCGTTCAAAGTGAAAAATGAATTATTTCTGTTAATATGAGATGTGAGATATAAAACATGGAATAAGTCAAAGAATCTGTTTTTTGAAGCCTAAGAAATCACAATAAATACTGTGTTGGATAATACTACAGAAAATTAGATCAAAGACTTACATTTTTCTGCAAAACATTTTCACCACATTTCAATTCGCAAGGTACTTTCTGGTATCCACAATTCTTCAAATGGTTCTATATGAAAAAAGATTTTATCACGAAAAATCAACTTCTCTATCGGCCGGTTAAACGCTGAATATTACTTTTATGGTTTTAGAAAATGAAAGGGAAAGGGCAGTCGATGAAGGAATGTACACATCTTTTATAAGAACAAACTGTATAAGAACATAAGGCCAAAATATTAAAAACAAGAACATTTTAAGGCTTCGTAAAATCTAAAACACCCGATTTCTTAGGAAAATGGATAAAAATACTTTCAAAATGCTGAGAATAAGAAGGTTAGGTTTTTAGGTTTAAAACTCAAAAAGTTAAGAACATCCGAAGGCTTCAAAAGTTTTGGATGTTCTTATAAAAAACGTATACTTGGAATTCAACTGCTAAACTTAATAAGTACTTGGAAACATTCACAGCTCTTTTATACAATACAATAGTTTCCAGTGTAACACTCACGGCAACAAAAATTCGATTTTTTAGAATTTTCAATTTCACAAAATTTATGGCGTTTAGATAATGTTGTGGCATTTTTGTGGCGACTTTTTTGAAAGTTTGAAAGGCAAAAAATCCAGGATTCCTCACCTCTAGTTCTCTGATCTCATTTTGCCAAACGCACCCTTCTTCGTGATTTTGACAACGAATTTGTAAATTCAAAATCTCTCTCTTCTTACCAATATCTGGAAAAACCTGAAAAAGACATACGATAAGGTATAGTCGAAGTATGTAGTCGAATCTTTTATGTATGATAAGTATCGGTGTCCGCGTATTTTCATACAAACGCTAGATTGGAAGTAACATTTACCGCCAGAATTCACAAAACGTTAAACGTGAAAATAAAGAAAATGTCAGGTTCAAGGCATCACTTTTGCTTGCCAAAGAAAGGTTGAATATTCGTTTCTTGCCTTTTGAAAAATTAAATTGATATATACACCAGTGTGGCAACTTTTCCGTCTGTAGACGGATATCCGTCTAGTTGAGATACAAATATATCATTTCTGTCTTGCCAGTAAAAGGGTTTTTGGTTCAAATGACCATCCAATCCTAAGGTTTCCGTCCATATTCACAAAACCTAGTTGCAACACTGATACACTAAGTAGCTTTTATAGAAATATTTTATATTTTAACCCTACCTGAATGGTCTGCCAATCCATTGGACATTTTTCTGGACTAAAAAAAATGAACAAAAAATTGAGACACTAGTTTCTTAATCACTAATATGCAAATTTTGGTTCCAGGTTTCTTTCTACGTGACTTAAATGAGATTCAGCTGCGTTCTATTATTTTATCAACCTTATTGGGGGAAAAGTGACGAAAATTTTGATAGGGTGATGAAATTTATTCTCGTCGAAATATTTAAACGATTTATTTATCCCCGACCGAAACTTTTACCCGAAATTTTATACAAATGTTATTTTAGTCGAAAATTCAATCCATATGTTTTTAATTATGATATGCACCACTTGAGAGTCTTCTGAGAACTTTTCAAATTTTCCACAATAGAAAAAGTGACGTATTGGGTGGAAAAAAAACACACCCCTGTGTCACAGACCAGCTGGGACACCATCCCCACAGAAAACTTTGGCTAAAATTTCGTCCCCGGTGGACAAAATAACTTACAATTTCAGCCGCACTGTGTAATTGACTTTGATTTCATCCCAATTCGAAATTCAATGCAAAAAATTGCTGTCCAAAACCATCCCCACTGGATATTTTAAGCTCGGGAACAATATAATTTTATTTGGGATTTGGATATAAAATTTGATCCCACTTTTTGATAAAGTTCCACCGGGGCTGCGAGACAGGGGTGTAAAAACAGAAAAGTTGCATACTACACCCCTGTCTCAGTGCAATTTTTACATTCAGTTTTCAATGGGATAAAATCATAGAGCAATTTCGCAGTGGGGTTGAAATTGTAGGACATTTTTTCAACCGGGGACGATTTTTTGGCCTATTTTCCACCGGGGTGGGGGGGTCCACCGGGTCTTTGACACAGGGGTGTATAATTTCGTGAAGTCATTGCAGTGGTGCATACCATGAATTAACTAAAATGATTGCTTTAAGCCAAGGAACTTAATAAATTATAAATTTAAGTTCCTTGTTTAAACGTCGAATTACGAGACTTATTTTCGGGCTAGTATAGGACAAGTAGGACAAGTAGGGTTGAAGTGACTGAATTGTAAATTTGGTTGAAGTAAAGTGACGAATTTGAAATATCGGTCTTGAAAAAGTGGTTTTCCCTGGTAGAAAATAATGACTCACTTGGTTTGATGAAATTCTCCAATACATTTTGTACAAAAACGATGTCCGCATTTCACTGCTTGTACAGGCTCTCTCAAAATCAAATGACATATTGCACATGTGATATCATCTTTATTTATCCCTCCTGCAAACTCCTTTTGACCGGCATTAAGGGCTGATGTTTTTTCGTCTTCTCCAACAAAAGTGACGTCATAACCAACGTGGATGGGGTTGTAAGTAGCCATTCTTTAATTATTACATTTCTTGTAACAAGATTTTCTGCTATCACTTTAATCAACTGACTTTACGAATCAAGCTTTAAAGGTATGTTCACTCTGGCCGTCTTGTTTTTTACTGCATTCTGTTAAATCCTTCAGAAAATTCAAAGATCACATAAATCAAAAGGCATTTTTTAATGACTTTAGATAATGACTAATTACAGCTATAAATAAAAAAAAGTAAATAAAGAAATCCGTGACCCACTGCTGTTCTTTTCCATATTCGACTTATTGATTTGATAATCTAAAGTCTTTATACCTTTTTTCCCGATTCAAATGGACAATATTTAAATCCAAAGACCAATATTATTCCTGCACTATAGGTGCCTCATTACACGTTTTTTTATAAGAACATCGAAAATTTTTGAAGCCTTCAGTTTTAAGCCTGAAATGTTCTTAACATGTTCTTATTCTCGCCATTTTGTGAGTATTTTTGCCAGTTTTCCTAAAAAATTGGGTGTTTTAGGGGCTGCAAAGCCTTAAAATGTTCTTAACTTGTTCTTAACATTTTGGCCATCGAAGCCTTAAGTTCTTATATAGTTTGTTCTTTACAAAACGTGTACTCTCTTTTGAGAAGGTTTTTCATATAAATCCATCTTTTTAATCAAATCCCTACATTTTTTATTCAAATAGCATTTATTGGGATTACTCGTTCCCAAACCTCGTTCCCGAACCTCGGCATTGAAATGTCTTAGTATTGCTGGGTACTAATTTGTCAATTCAAACATGTGATCTGGTAAAAAGAAAAAAAAGACTTCGAACAAGAGAATTTTAGTTACCAACCAACTTTAAATAAGCAACTACTTTTACAATAGATGCCAACTAATGCATGTCAGTGCAATACTATAATGCTTAGCTTGTACCAAAATCTTCTTCGTTGACTGAAAAGATAACGCGAAGTTCGGTTTGTTACGGTTAGGCAACCGCATTCCGTGTCTCACATTTTTTACGCATATTTCTGAATGTCTTTGCGGTGGAGCGTAGCTATTTTTAGCATCCAATCTAACTCAGCTAAAATGACGTTACATTCAACGTGTCAATGCAATGACATCTGTCATGTTTAAAAAGAGCACTCCCTAACCTTTGTTTTCTCGGATTTTGTCCCAGAAACGGAGACACAGAATCTCGCTAACCAAAACAGACTGCCACACGGCAAGTAAAGGCCCGTGGGTGGGGTGGTACAGGCTATACAGTTGAACTCATGTAATTCGAATATATTAGCCAAATACACTCTTTTTTATAAGCATACGAGAGAATCGGGTCGAGGCTCAATATGCTTAGCAGAATTGTCATTTTCAGCCTTAATTTATGCTTATTGACATGCTTCGACTTCGATTTGTTAATTTTCTTTGGCTTCATGAAAATTTTTAATTGTTAAGTCAGATTGTAATTTGGCGTCGCAGGCGAAAATTTTTTGGTCTAAAAAAGCTCAAATAGCTTAAGAAGTAACCCTAAAAAGGTCAACCTTTAGAAAAGCTGCACGAATTTTTTTTGCATTATCAGCTGGGATGTATGCTTAGCATTATGCTTATATTTTACCGACTTTGAGCCTAAGTATGCTTATAAACATTAAACTTATAAAAAAGAGAGTATAAAACACTCGGAAGGGGATTTTATACCGGGTGACCCACGAAAAAGTTCGGACAGTTTTCGGCGTCTCGAGGCCGATCAAATCTCTCAAAGTGCTTGAAATTTTAATATGTAGAAAGTAGATATTCTAACTTAAAGTTTGAGCTATTACTTTTTAAATTTGACCCACAAGTTCCCTACTTATGAGCTTTTAAAGTCAAAATTCACTTTTCGGAAAGAGCGAAATTACGTCAAAAAAGAGGTATCAAATTGTTTTATTATCAATCAATCAAGCAAGGTCGTTAAATCGTTAGAAAAGAGCATGTTAGATATTTTTATTCAATTTTAAAACTTTTTTTAGATTCTTTACTTTCACAAAATTTATTAACAAGTTATTCGTTCAGAAAAGAACCACCACCATACACTTTCTAGCATATTCCAGGCAAACCCACACTCTCTGTTCTTTCATAAGACGCGACATTTTCATAAAGAAGGCAAATTTGGCCTATTTGCTAAATATTTTTGATAAAAATATTTACAATAAATTTATATAAATCTACTTCGTTGTTAATTTATTATTTTACAAACTTTAATTACCTACAACACTAATTAATGAGGTCGTAAAACATCAGCACACTCGAAAAACACAATGTTAAAGATAAAGAAAACAATTATAATTTGATACCTCATTTTTGACGTGTTTTTGCACTTTCCGATAATTGAATTTTGACTTTAAAAGCTCATAAATGAAGAACCACTGAACCAAATTTAAAAAGTTATAGCTCAAAGTTTAAGTTAGAGCATCCTCTATCTTTTAAAAAAAAGATTGAGTTTATATTACTTTTATTTCAGACCCTAGCCAACGAAAACCGTCCGAACTTTTTCGTGGGTCACCCGGTACATGATACGCATCCCCTATATCTAAATCAATTCTAAAGATGAGCGTAGCCTAAAAAAAACCTTGAAAACCTTGAAATCCTGAAAAGAAATCCGTAGACACCCTGATTTTTGTCTCAATCGTCCGTCCATTACGAATTTCATTCCTATTCAATCACATTTTATTTTTGACATTGTAGGATAACATGACGTCATTATTGGACATTTTCGACGAATTTTTGGATCGAGCACCTGATTCATCAGCACACGATGTCATCCGTCAATCGGTGATCATTCTTACGGGTTCGCTCGCTAAACATCTCTCCAAGACTGACCCTAAGGTATAATTTCAAAGGTTGATTCAATTTTTCAACATTATGTTGTAAAGCAGTAATAAAAAGCTCTTCTTCGTTTCTCATCTTTTTTATTTTCAAAAATTTTAGAAGTTATTTTTCTCAAAAATTATAGTTTTCTTTTTTGACGGTATATAATATGTTAGAAGTGAAGCATTGCTTCAAAACGGCAAACAAAAACCTTAAAGTGAATGGACTTCAGTCGTTCTACAGATTTGGACAAATCAAAAAAATTTTTTCTTTTTTTGCGTTCTTGATTAATTTTCAGTTTTACTCCAAAATGCGAGAGTTAAATGTGGTTAAATCATTCAAACATGATGAAAACGCACAAGGCTAGTGTTCTAAATTCTCTTTATAGATCAAGCCGATTTTTGCCAAACTGATGGGCGCACTTTCAACGCCCTCACAACAAGTAAGTCAAATTTTAATATTGTCTTGTATAAATAATCAAAGAATTAAGACTGGGATAAAGGGAGAGACCTAACAGCAATCGATTGTGATTGTAGTCATATCAGGTACTGTAAAAAAACTCGGTTTGGATCCATTTTGAACCCCATTGGCGTATTCCATTATCGATAACGAGGTTAGCCAAGAGGGAATCATAATTCAAACTTTATTTGACGCTCTCTATAATTCGACGTTCTGCTCTCTGATACGCTCAATTATTCGATAATATCGAAAGTCTCAAGAAAGTCAAGTCAAGAAGCTTTGAGCAGCGAAGCAGAACGGACGTGTTTTGAGAGAGAAAGAAAGAGAGAAAAAATAAAAAGTAAAAAAGTAAAAAAATTATTCAAGAACTCGAAAAATATTCTTTTGCTATTACTCATTTATTGTTATTTATTGTTGTTATTGCTGATTGTCTGTTGGTGTTATTAATTGATCATGGATAAAAATATGGAAAGTAAAATCAAATCATTTATTGACGCCGCACTGAAGAAACACGATGCAAATGTCCAAAAGTTTATCGCATCTAATTCAACCCTAATTTACAAAACTTTGGATGAGATAAAGATTTCAGTCGAATCTATCGGTGCCAGAGTCACCAAGGTTGAGGAAACTGTTGAACGCCAAAATTTAAAAATCCAAGACCTTGAGAAATCCTTAGAATTTACACAACAACTTTTGGATGATAAGATCAAGGATCTCGACCAACAATGGAACAACAATTTACAGCAAAAAATAAACGGTCTAAACGAATGCATTTACCACACTAACCGAGAAGCAAAATATTTTAAAGATAAACTTAGAACCCTTGAGGATCGCAACCGAAGAAACAACATACGAGTAGACGGTATGGCAGAAAATGAAAATGAAACTTGGGAAGACAGCGAAAGAAAAGTGAAAGACATGATTAGAGCAAGGTTGGGTGTTAACGAGGAGATAGTTGTCGAACGTGCACACAGAATTGGAAGAAAGGAAAATGGGAAAAAAAGGTCGATCGTTTGCAAACTACAATCATGGAAGCAGAAGGAAATAATAATAAAGAACTCAAATAAACTGAAGAATACGGGAATTTATATAAATGAAGATTACTCTGACGAAACAATGACAATTAGAAGGAGTCTTTTTAAAGAAATGATGCAGGCCAGAGAAGCTGGTAAATATGCGAAGGTTGTATATGATAAACTCTTTGTTCGAGAATTTAGACAAGCTCGAACTTAACTTCCTTTTCTCTTTATTTTTTTGAATACTTTATCTATTAACTCAAACTAGCCATGGGCGATCCTTCTTTCACTTTTAAATGAAAATCAAATACTAACTCTAAGTGACTCTAATGACCCTGATGCTAATCTTTACGAAAGCTTTACTCACGAGACATCTTTTTTATCAATCGATGAAACAAAAAATGAGATTGTTAATATGAATCAAAATTTTTCTATTCTTAACATCAACATCAGAAGTATTTCAAAAAATTTTGACGATTTTAAAGCTCTTTTGAAACAACTCAAATTCAACTTTAAAATAATTTGCATCACTGAAACCTGGTGTAAAAAGGATGAGGCAGAAAGCGAAGAAAATCAAAGCAAAAAGAGCTTTTCGAAATATCTTTTACCGGGGTATAAAGTTTTACACCAAGCTAGATCAAATAAGAAAGGGGGAGGTTTGTGTATTTTCGTGCACGAATCTCTCAATTATAAACGTAAACAAGATCTTAGTGTGAATGATAACGATTGTGAAATCTTAACAATAGAATTAATAAACAAACTCCAAAATATTATAATCTCTTGTGTATATAGGCAACCCTCGGGTAATTTAAAAAATTTTAAACAACATTTAAAAAACCACCTTGCTGATAAAAACTTGAACAAGAAAAGTATTTATCTTGCAGGTGATTTTAACTTAAATCTTCTTCATTGTGACACTAGTAAACATGTTAAAAACTTTGTAAATACTCTTCTTCAGCACAATCTTTTTCCGACAATTAATAAACCAACAAGAATTACGACCAATACAACAACATTAATTGACAATATAATTACAAATGACATGACTAATAACTTTACAGGTGTAATCAAGTGTGATGTATCTGACCACTTCCCAAACTTTCTCATCTGTCAAAAAAATCTAGAAACTTTCAAAAGTGAAAAGACTTTTTCCAAACGTTTCATTGACAAAACGACAATCAAAAAATTTTGCGACTCACTAAAAACTATGAACTGGGAGCTTGTAACAGAAACCAATCATGCAGAACATTCTTATCATGTTTTCAAAGAAATTTTGACAAAAGATGCTATGACAAAACTTTTCCAAAAACAGAGATCACGATCAAACCAAAAACACTGAATTTTCCATGGATGACCGAAGGCTTAATAAAATCTTCCAAGCGAAAACAAAAATTTATGATAAATATTTAAGAAAAAAAACTTATGATAATGAAATAACATATATACAATTTCCACAAGAATTAAAATACAAAAATCGAATTCTCTGTCAAAAACCCGCCATAGCTGAAACTTTCAACGATTTCTTCTCCTCGATAGGTAAAAACCTGGCGTCAAAAATACCTAATTCTAATAAGGACGTATTATCTTACATTGACGACTATGATAAATATATGTCTTCTGAACCTTTGACAATTGAAGAACTTGACCAAGCTTTCAAATCATTAAAATCGAACAAAAGTCCAGGCATTGATGAGGTTGATATTAACGTAGTGCAGAATGCATACGAGATAATAAAACCTTGTCTTTACCACATCTTTGATCTCTCTCTAAAACAGGGGATTTTCCCAAACGACATGAAAATAGCAAAAGTAACGCCTATTTTTAAAAGTGGCGAAAAAGACGAACCGGGAAACTACAGACCAATTTCAGTCCTACCTTGTTTTTCAAAATTACTTGAAAGAATTATGTACAATAGACTTTACGAATATCTAACAACTAACAAACTCTTATACCAAAAACAATTCGGCTTTCAACGAAAACACTCTACAGAACATGCACTACTAGGACTAATAGACGGGATCGCTGACTCTTTTGAAAAAAATGAATTCACTATTGGTGTCTTCATTGACCTATCAAAGGCCTTTGATACTGTTGACCATAACATACTGACTGCTAAACTTGAACGATACGGAGTAACTGACAAAAACTTAGACTGGTTCAAAAACTATTTGACAGGACGTAAACAATGTGTATCATACGGAGACTTGACTACAACACCAAAAGCAGTTGAGTGTGGTGTCCCACAGGGATCCATACTAGGACCACTACTTTTTCTCATCTACGTGAACGACCTCCACAATGCATCTAACATACTTGACTTTATACTGTTTGCTGACGACACAAACTTATTTTGCTCAAACAAAAATCTAAAAACACTTTTCGAAATCGTAAATAATGAATTAACCCTTATAAACGAGTGGTTTATTGCCAATAAACTATCCTTAAATGTTAAAAAGACCAAATATATATTATTTTGCAAACGAAATAAAGTGGATGACCTACCCCTAAGGTTACCATCTCTTTATATAAATAATACTCAAATTAAACGTGTGTATGATACAACTTTTCTTGGAGTAATAATTGATGAGTCTCTAAACTGGAATAAACATATATCAAGCATCGAAAATAAAATCTCTAAAAATATAGGTATCTTATATAAAGCTAAACAGGTACTAGACATAGATTCCTTAAAAAAACTATACTTTGCTTTCATTCATAGCTACCTTAACTATTGCAACATAATATGGGGTAGTACTTTTAAAACTAGTCTTAAAAAACTCTATAGTAAACAAAAACATGCATTGCGCATTATGTTTGGTGTAAACAAATTTGCTCCGATTAGTCATCGTTTCAAAGAATTGGGCGCACTTAATATTTATCAATTAAATATCTTGCAAACAATTTCTTTTATGAGTAGTGTCAAAACCAAGACTTGCCCAAAAGCGTTTTTAACCCAATTCCCGACAATATCACACAAATATCAAACTAGATATTCAAAGAATGCTTTTAAAATACAGGACGCGAAATTAGCCGTAAAAAGGTTTGCAATCAAATACCGGGGTCCATTCATGTGGAATAATGTTCTTAGCAAAGAACTCAAAAAATCCTGCACAGAAAAATCTAAATTATGTTTCAATAAATCAACTAAAAAATATATAATGAATCTTGACATTGAGAATATTTTTAATACTATCGTAAAAACTCGAAATGTCTCTTTGTTAATATTTTATCTTCTACTTCTTTCTCTCTTTATTATTATATAAACTATATTAATTTATACTTTTTTTCACTACTTAGTCTGTAAATAAACAAACTTCGCTTCAAGGGGTTAGGTGAAAAGACAGTAATGTCTTCTTTTTACTCCTGCGAATTTTTTTTAGTTTAGGAAAGATTTTTACTTTATCATCAATATTAAGCAAAAATTGCGTTGTACTATTTTTAGATCTTTTTATCATTGCAAATACTATACTACAAAAAAAAAAAAAAAAAAAAAAAAAAGCTCTCATAAACGACGTTCTACGGTACCCTCCCTCATTCGATGAAAATCCAATCCCCTTGAAAGTCGAATTATAGGGTGACAACTGTATGTCATATAACAAAACAATTTTTTCTCCACCACCGCTTTTCAGGTTCAACAAGCCGTCGCCAACTGTTTACCACCGCTCTGTGGTGCCGTCAAGAATGAAGCTGCGGAACTCATCAAAAATCTACTCGCTAAGGTACTTTATGTTTTGCTGTCTTAGTATCCCTTAGCAATAACTTTAACTGTCACAGTCATTTGACAAATCTAAATAATTTGATTCCATATTTAAGTTTGCCTAATCATATAATTTGTCTCATTGCCAAAACCAAGATCAACCGCAACCGCAACCGCTACCGTAATTTCACCACTACGTGTGACTATAATCTTCCCCACTCGCTGTCTCTGCGTCTAGCTTTTTTGAAAAAATTTCAATTAATATGCAGTATTTTTTGAGGGTTTAACCTTGATAGAGATGATGAGAATGAATTGATAATTGAACGATAGAAGTTTGAATTAATTTGGCTATCCGTAGAATATTAAAGGTCCAAAAAGGCACCCTTAAGAGCGGCACATGAACGTTCAAAACATCCTTATTTCAGTAACTTTGACACCTAAATAAGTTTGAAGCATGTTTCTAACGGTTTATTCAATTTTAGCTTTTAGATTCAGAGTCATACGGCGAAAGGCGTGGTGCTGCTTACGGATTGGCTGGTGTGGTCAAAGGTTTTGGTATTTTATCGTTGAAGCAACACAATGTGATCAGTAGTTTGGATACAGCCATTCAAGATAAAAAAGTGTGGAAACATCGGGAAGGTATTGTTAGATTTGACAAACGGGTTCAGTACTAGGCTTAGAAGCCTCGAGAGAAATATTTTTATCTTGAGTATATAGGACTGCGAATCAGATAAAGAAATTTCCAGCTGCTGAGATCCAGTAACGTCTAAGCGGGATCTTCTCAAGATAATTTTGAATCCTGGGCTGTCACTTTTTCCTTAGTATCTCGTTCTTGTTTTTCTTTATTATAAAACACTGTACATATTTTACAAACACTAGTCAAACTAAAAAGATCGGTTGTATTCTGAAGCACGAGTCCTTACAATGTGAAAACTTCACAAAAACTTTAAATTTGCAATGGATTGTGATCTTTCATATCTCCTTGCTTTTCAAGGTGCATTATTTGCGTTCGAGACGTTATGTACGATGTTGGGTCGTCTCTTCGAACCGTACGTTGTGCACCTTCTACCACATCTCTTGGTGTGTTTCGGTGATGGTAACCAGTACGTTAGAGAAGCAGCCGATGACACGGCGAAAGCAGTGATGAAGAACCTCAGTAATCATGGTGTCAAATTGGTCTTACCTTCTCTCTTGAAAGCCCTGGAAGAAGAAGCATGGAGAACAAAAACAGGTACCAATGATTTGAAAACCATTCATATTTCACTGTTCACAATTTAGATTAACTGGCTTAGAATGCTAGAAAGTGGTTGCGGAATATTTTAGAGTTTGGACAAAAATCATATTTTAAAACTCTTCCATCTGAAGCGATTGGAAATGTAGAAATAGCCGATCTTTTGGGCCTTAGGGCTTGTGAAGAATAGAGGAACATAGGTTAATTGTTTTTGATCAAGCTTACTTCGACTGGAATTAATAATCCAACTTTGATTGAGTCTCTCTATCGCACGAGAAGGCATAGCGATTGACTTACTCAACTAATTTCTCACTTTCCAGGTAGTGCTGAGCTTCTTGGTGCTATGTCATTCTGTGCACCCAAACAACTTTCCTCCTGTCTACCAAGCATCGTACCACGATTGACAGACGTTTTAGCGGATTCTCATCAAAAAGTGCAAAAAGCTGGTCAACAAGCTCTCAGACAGATCGGTGGTGTCATCAAAAACCCAGAAATTCAAGGTAATACTACTGTCATATTGACAATTCTCGCATCACACTTTATTATCAACAGTGTCAAGGACAGCTATAGCTTAAACTGCCCAAAAAACCTCAAAGATTATCAGTGTCTATCAAATTGTCTCCAATAAAGCATTCTGCAGCAATCTGATTCAGGAACTTAACGAAGCTATTCAGTCTTATAGTACTTAGGTTGTCAAAAGTTTTTAAACCATCGCTCGCTATTCCTTCATAGAAATCAGTTCTATCATTTTGGATGCTCTGTCAGACCCAAACAAGCACACCGTCTCCTGTTTAAAAGCTCTTCTCAGCACCTCATTTGTCCATTTCATTGACGCGCCATCTCTCGCTTTAATCATGCCAACATTGGAAAAGGCGCTTGGTCAACGTTCGACGGAAACTAAGAAAATGGCGGCACAAATTTTGGGAAACATGTATGCTTTAACAGACCCAAAGGTATGTGATTGATTTCAAAAATAGTTTAAATTGAGTAATGCTTACCTCTAAAAAACAAAGCAGTTTACAAGTTTTATTGAACAATTTTATGATATCTTTGGACATTTTTAAAAGCTAAACAGAAACGTAACCAAAATTTTCCATTTTCCAGGATTTATCTCCTTATTTACCCGCCGTCGTCCCCGGTTTGAAGAAATCATTACTGGACCCCTCTCCCGAGGTTCGGGCCGTCTCAGCGCGTGCTCTTGGTGCCACAGTGAAGGGTATGGGAGAAGAATGCTTCAATGATTTGATGCCGTGGTTACTGGAGACTTTAACTTCGGATGTCAGCAGTGTGGACAGGTCTGGTGCTGCGCAAGGTAGGCTTTCTTTTTACCTCCCTATTTTTATATTTTTATTAAGCCCACGTTCAAAAGCTACGGTTCCGTTTGACTACAAAGCGAAATGAAGCCTTTCTATTGGTTAAATTCAATATTTACATCACTTCTGATCAATAGAATGGCTTCATTTCGTTTCGGAGTTTACCTCTGGCGATACAACGTTAGTTCCTAGTAGGGGAGGGACTATATTTTATGTTTAAGTAATGTTTTGTAATATATGTTCGTAGTGTACACGTGTCTTTGTTTCAATAAAGAAAGAAAATTAAGAATCGTTACTTGCGAACATGATTTAAAGCTCACGGCACAGAGATGTACAAGACAGGTCCAATCAGTTTTGATCAAATGGATTTTTTCTCGTTACTGTCTCATACGAAGTTTTCTATCTTTTTAAGGACGCTTTGTATATGTTTAAACCAGTTTCAAAAGGTTTTATGAGTTGTGTAGAAAGTATTTTGCCGACACTCCGCTCACTTCGTCTGGATCAATAAAGTAGTCCTAAATCGAGTTTCCAGTTCGTGATATTGCCCTACATGACAAAGCAGCTTTAGGTTACCTCAATTGAACACATTTTATTTCCCATTTATCATAATCTATTATTTGGTTTTGTTTGTGATTGTATGATGTTGCAAAGTGCTCAGTGCAGTCAGAGCCAAGTCCTGGACTAGAGCCAAGTAAAATATTAAAATATATCTTTCAATAAAATTACACTACTCTGAGTTTCGTACCACTGCATTTGTCTGAAAGCTATTTTGTTGTGACGAAAGACATGTCTCAATATTTCTTGTTAATATCTTAATCTGTTTTCGACATAGTCGGGGAGCAGAATTCAATATCTCGAGTTAGAAGCGTTTTTGCTTAACCCTAAAAAAGAATGGGGTTGTTATATACCGTTGGAACGGAAATTTTATGCTGATTATGGAAACCCAGGTCTTAAAAAGTCTATCCTGGACGATTTTGAAAACGAGGCTGGAGTTTGCACTCCTCCGTGGTGTTTTTTCGATTTTACCTGTTTTAGAAAAATGCTGACTGTCAGCAAAGTAAAGGTTTTTTTTTGCACTCCTTCTTGGAGGTTTTTTGCAAAAATCAGCGTTTTTACAAAAATATACTGCTAAAACAAGTCTGCTGGCAACTGAAATCCGGTTCAAATGACCCCTTTAATGGTTTTGACGGAAGAACTATATCTTACCATGACAAAAAAACCGAAAACTGCTGTCAAAAAACAATTATTTGGCTTTTTGCTCTCCTTCTTTGGTGTTTTGACAAAAATCGATTTTAGCCGTTTTTAACCAAAATTCGACTTTTACAAAATTTTGGAAACTGAATGCCTTCGTATCTCTAAAAGTTTTTCTCCATTATGTAAAATGATGAAAAAAATCAAAAATTGATCTCCTCCGTTGATGCTTTTTGAGACCAAAAAGTTATGTTTTTGAACGAATTTCTTTCTAGACTAGCAAACTAGTCTGTAAATTAATCATGTCAGAGGGCGGGAACATAAAGGCGGCGGGCGTTTGTTAGAATAGACGCTGCGTAGGAGAGCGAGCAAAAGTTGGTGAGAGGCTGCTGATATACAGACTAGAACATTCTGCCACGGCTTCATTTTGGAGGTTGCGAGAACGGAGGAGTGCTTTCCTAAATTTTGGAGGGAGAAAAGCCGACAGACCACTTTGTTTTGAATTTTGGGTGGTGGAGGAGCCACCTTTCAAGTTTTGAAACTTTTACATCTTTAGTTGTTTTTGTTATTCATACATTCTTAGAAAGGTAAGTATTTGCAATTTAGCTTCAGTTTTCTACAATCATCAAAAGTGTACAAGGATTATTCAGTTTTCCTTATGCAGGTTGGTGGTATATTTTACGTGCTTTTGGGGCTTTTTGCTAGCCTCTTTCATTCAAGGTAAGAAATATTTTTTCTTCTAACAGTCTAATTTGGTTCCACCTAAATACTTTTTGCTTTTTATTTTAGTACTTACAGACTACTTGTTAAGGAACTTGATTACTCTAGTCTCATTGTGGCTGAGTGAACTCCTCCAACACTCTTTTCTATGAATACAACAGTAACACTAACCAGGCAGGAACTCTGCTCAAAAGTACCCAACAAAATAACCTTTTTGAAAAAATTTTGACACTATTTTAAGAATAATAACATATCATAAAAATCAATAATTCTGACACTTTTAATATCTCACGATAACCTAACACAGGTTTTCAAGCCGTACCAAAAATTTTTTGGTACGGTTTGAAAACTATTTTTAGGTTATCGTGAAAATAAACAGCGTTTCCTGGTTAGTTTAAAGAAACTCCAAAGATTATCCCTCTCATCACTCTCAATGTCATTACTGCCAGGCTGCTGTCTGACAGTCCGACCCTCTTCAACAGACTCACTGCTACAAAAAACAACCTGTCCTGACTGTCAGCATGTAACGTACCAGCCAAGCACAGGAAAATTACACGTACACATAGAAAATTAAATGGAAAACTTACAGAAAAGTACTTACTTTTAATAGTTAAGATGTAATATGTTGAATAACTAAAACTCCAACCTCAAAACAATGACACATTGGTGCATAATTATTATTATTATAAGTGTATTATTATAATTAAGTATTTCAGTCTGTCGAATGAAAAATGTAACATCTGTCATGTACAAATTTAATTTGTGAAAAATTGAAATTTGCAGAATTTAGTGCTGTGATAAGATAGCTCTGATAGAAAATCCAGAGTTTATATGGTGACAGAAAGTTTTTGGGTACACGTATTCACGATTTTAGAAAAATGCAGTATTTTTGTCATGAGAAGAGAATTATTGTAAATTCTGACCTTTTTCTATAGACTGTGGCTATGTGCTGAAGAATTTTCTTGTCACACCAAAAATGCTGAAAAATTAACCTTACACTTTAAGATTTATGGCTAAATTTTTTTGGGAGTTTTCTTGCCACACTAATTTTACAATTTAATATAATTATTTAAATTAAAGTTACCTATTTGAGAAATTTTTGTTGTCAAACTGAGAATTCTGAATTTTCACCGTAATATAAATTCTGACAAATTTTCATCTACGTACAACTATAATTTTGGGGAAATCCCACTTGTTCGACAGTATACTTGTCCGACGGTACATTTGTTAGACCGGTTGTTTGACAGTTATTAGTTCGACACCCATTTGCTCGACTGCATGGTTGTTCGACGACCACTTGTTCGACACTCTTCTCTCAAACAACTGGTCTGTTGAACAACTATATAGATTGTCGAACAAGTGGATTGTCAATCAACTGGGTTGTCGATCATTTTGGCACCCATTTGTTCCACAACCCACTTGTTCGACATTCAATTTGACAAGAATTTGTTGAACAAGTAAGCTGTGGAAAAAATGGGTTGTTGAACATGTGACATATACTTATCACCCATTTTTCTGTAAATTGTATCAGTAAGTATGTGTACTATAAAATTAACTTCACACTTGAAGATTTATGGCTGAATGAAAAAAATGAGTTTTCTTGCCACACTAATCTGGCAATTTAAAAATATGTAAATGTTTAAAGTTATAGTAGGTACTATGTGTACAGTACGTTTGAGAAATTTTTGTTGCCAAACTGAGAATTCTTAATTTTCTCCATAAATTCTGCTAAATTTCCCTCTACGTAAGTATATATAAGTTTTGGAAAAAATACTAGAATTGAGTAAAACATAAGCATGGCGAAAAAAATTAATCATTTTTAGATGTAAGAAGACTTTTAATATTTCATAATTTGAAAGAAAATATTTTTTGGAGAAATTTGTCAGTGCCGCTTTACCATAACTTTATTTCTACTCAAAACTGTGTAATTTTATCATAGGGATAGATACAGTACGTATTAAACTCAAAACAAAGGGATAACCAGGTAGATAATCACAAAAGTTTGTAGCACTTCCAATACACACAACATTGTGTCAGTGTCGTGTAGTAGTCTCTGGTAGTCCAGCAACCATATATTTTTGATAAAGAACCTTTGACTTGTGAGTCCTGGAAAATTTAAAAACGTCTTATGTGTTTGAATGTCAGTAAATAATTGTTAGCTACTGTACCTGGGTTATCCCTTTGATTACCACCTGCAAACCTAGGAAAAAGAAAGCTGAAATGAAAAAAAAACTCACAGTCCATAGTGTTTGCAATCTGAATACTCCATTCCTAAAATTGAATGAGTTATGAATAGGAAAAGATAACAAGTCAACAAGTTCTGATAACTGATGTTACAAGATTTTCCATCTTCTCTTGCCTCTCAAATCAAAACAAAAAACAATCAAAAATGAGCCAAAGAATTTTGCATGCAGAACCATGAAGAAAAGCCACATATACACAAAGAAGAGACTCATCAATAAGAAACAAGAAACAAAACAAAATCTTTTCAAATAAAAATTTCCACTAGAAGTCAGCCATTATTTTTTCCAATCACTCCCTCCTCAAAAATCAAAACAACACGATCTGCGACTTTGACGGAAGTTTTCATTTCTCATTTCACGAATTTCTATGGCGCGCGGAAGCGCCAATAAATACTATCTTGTTTAAAACGAAACTATATCATTTAAACCGAAACTATGTCATTTCGGTCATTTAAACTGATACTATCTCGTTTAAAAAGAAACTATGTTTCATTCAGGGGATACTATTTCCCTTAAAAAGAAACTAAGTTCATTTCAGGAGAAACTATCTCATTTAAAACGAAACTATCTCATTTAAAACGAAACTATCTCATTTAAAACGAAACTATCTCATTTAAAACGAAACTATCTCATTTAAAACGAAACTTTCTCGTTTAAAAAGAAACTTTGTTTCATTCAGGGGATACTATTTCCCTTAAAACGAAACTTTCTCATTTAAAACGAAACTATCTCATTTAAAAAGAAACTATCATATTTATTTAACTGAAACTATCTCAGTTCGTCGGGATTCCATTGGGATTTCGATAGAAATTTGTCCTGAATCCCCACTTCCACCGGGGGCTGTGAGACAGGGTGCTCAAAAGTACATATAGCGTAGAAAAAAACTATGACGTATAGCGAATAGGCCATAGGGTGAGGTATAAAATTGAATGGGGATTAAACCGATTTCTGGTTTTGATGGCAGCAACTTTGACAGTCTCAAAAGTGGAATTTCGTCCGGATCTCGTATCACGAAACTAATTGAATTTGAAAGAAGATATGACTCTTACCCCCAGTAAAGATGACGTGCTCATATCAAATCAATCTGAAACGAATGCATTAAAGGAAAAAAATTAGAAAAAGATTGAGGTTTCCAAAATTAATTCTCGCTAAAATTACTCAAAATCTTTGAAATCAACTCATCTGAACCCGGCTTTATTTCCCCACAATATATCGCAACTAAAAAGTAACGCTTTTACACCGTATATCTAACTGTACAATCCAACGTTACATTACGTGAACGTTGTGGACGTTTATGTTTATGTCTGCTGAGGTGTTGCAGGGGTGAAACAACGGGATGGTGCCTGTCCTTAAAAAACGCCTTTTCGCTACTTATTCATTTAGATGAAATTGCACTCAAATGCATTTAGTGCTCGTCGATTTAGTATTCTCAAAGGTATTTCAATATGACACTTTTTACGAGGAAGATGTTTATCGATTACAAAACTTACGTCACAACCACGGAGCGCTGACTTTTAGTTTTAATGACTTGCTCTCATTCGTTTGGTTTCTGTAATAAAAAGAAAGTCGTTATTGTGAACTTTTAACATGCTTTAAATGGAGGTACTTGTACTAACTGATAGACACTTTGAAAATGGCCTCTTTGGCTAGTTCTTAATAAAGCACACTTTTTTACTTCTAAGCTCGAGTTACAACTCTACCTTACTCGGCTTTTTAATAAAACAGTATTTATAACTCGTTTACTGTAACTCGTCTTTTCTGGACGTAAGTTTCCGATGAACTCGTTTAAAAATGATAGTTTCTTTTTAAACGAGATAGTTTCTTTTTAGAAATGATAGTTTCTTTTTAAATGAGATAGTTTCTTTTTAAATGAGATAGTTTCTTTTTTAAATGAGATAGTTTCGTTTTAAATGAGATAGTTTCGTTTTAAACAAGATAGTTTCTTCTGAAACAAACTTAGTTTCTTTTTAAGTGAGATGGCATCCGCTGAATGAAAGATAGTTTCTTTTTAACAACATAGTTTCGTTTTAAACAAGATAGTATTTATTGGCGCTTCCGCGCGCCATACTCAAAGTTCATTCATTTCTACAACGCCGAAATCTGGCGTTGTAAGATTGGGGCTTCAGCTTAGCCGTTTTTTCCTTCCTGGGGTTTCGCTCCAGTCGGGCTTTCAGCCCTCGCCGCCGACAAAATTTCTTCCTACGCTTACCTAACTCCTACGCTCACTTTTCCCGCGTGATACCGTTCCAGCCCGACTGGCGTTATCTGATATTCCGATGGCGGATTGGCGGCCGCCCACGCTAAAGCTCTAAAGGGAGCGGGCCAATTTCCCATCGGAGAGGAATGATAGTCGGCCTTTGATGTGCCGCATCCTCAGTCGGGTTCAACAGCCCTTGCGCGTAAAGTCATAAATATTTTGGTTGGACCCGACAATCCCCGAAAACGAGGGCTGGGTTACCAGACCTCCTGCTGCAAAATTCTTGACGCGGTTTCGCAAAATTCCGTAATGTAAACCTTCCAGATGTTGAAAATTTTCCCGACCTTCAGAGCTTTAGCGTGTCGGATGAAAATTTCACCTGGTGCTAGATAAGACTGGCGTGCCAGTCTAATTTCTGCCTAATGGTCCAGGGGAATTTCAGGCTTAATTTAGGAAACCCAAAATTTGCGTACACATGAAATTTTTTGATTGAAATGTGTTCGTTAGGTCCTTAGGAGTGAAAAACCATCGAGTGACACTTTTCACACCTTGGGCATTTTCCATAATGGTGGAAATTTCAAAATGGCGGATTTTTTTTGAAATTTTGATGTCTCTGAACATGGACATATTATATACCGTTGGAAAGGGTTTTTCATGCTGAACAACTTTTTTGCTTACAAAAAAGTCATAAAATGTACTCAATGTGAGTAAAAGGGGACAAAAGGTGTTAAAATGGTGTCATCATCACCACCAAAAATTTGACATTTGCTTCAAATTATTGAAAAGGATTTTTCATTACTCACGAAAAAGTCTGAAAATCTAATAAGTAATGTGCAATGTACGAGTAAAAAGTGATAGAAGGTATCAAAATAACGTCATCACTGTCCAAAGCATTGACATTTGCTCCATTATATTGATGAATGTCTATATACCATTGAAAAGTATTTTCATGCTGATATGTTGGTGCACCATAAAAAAGCACTGATTCGACTGTAGCACGAAAAAGGTTGTGTTTAATCTTGGCATGAAGGTTTGATTCAGTAGTAATTACTTAATCATTTTGAGATTCTCACATTAACATGCCAGTGGAGGCTTTGTGACTGCCAAGGCAGTTGAATTCTTCTACATTTTACATTACAAGAGTATATCCATGTATTCGATCTTTTTTGAGCTAACATGTAGAACTATGACAGGAGAAACTTTGATAGTGTGGAAGAGTTTTTCTGCATCTTCGGAATTGCCTAGATTGTATCTGTAAAGTAGTGCCTGCTTCTTGATCTTTGGGGAATAACACAGTGGCATATCCACGGGGGGATGGGCGGTTCTCCCAAAAAAAAAAAAATTTGACCAAAAGGGTCAAAGTTTGCCCAATAGAATGTGAAGGGGTCTGTAGTTTTTGTAACCTTTTTCTGACTACATCTGACCTTTTTAAGGCATCCTTTAAGCTGCTTGACATTTCTTAGAAATTTTTGTTTACGTTTTTTACACTTTTTATGACCTTATTCTCACTAACTTTGAGATTTCCAATGCCATTTGTTAAGCTATTTGAACTTGCTTACAGCAAAAATTTACGCCTGCGGCGCATAAATTTCCTCTAAAAAAGGTGAAAATTTTTCCAATCTCGCCCCCAAAACGAAAACTCGTGGCTACGCCTCTATTACACCGTATGTTTGTGGCGGTTGAGTGAAGTCTTCAATACATAGTCTAGCGACAGTTTAATAGAAAAGGTGCCAGCGCACTTTTATCGAAGGCATTTGTATCATTTAAAGGCGATTTAACGATGGTATTTGTTCTGTAATTGAATTGATGATTGGATTACAAATAATCGGAATCCCAAGTCTGAAATATAGGCTTGCGTTATGATATAGTTGAGATCTTCAAACTTTTGAATCACTATGACAACAAATCATGTGTTTCTAAAAAATTTAACCAACAAATACATAAGACCTGAGAACACAGCTCTGAACTGGTAAAAGTTTTCGAAAGTTATGGTGATCGTGGACCCTATAGCAACTCTCTTTACTATCGAGGCATCAAACAATGGAATAGTCTGTCTGAAAAAGTAGCTAAATCATCAATCATCCAAGATATAAGAGTTTAAAGAAGATCTTGGAAAGAGGAAATGTTTGGGTATGATTGAAAATGTCACTATTGTTGCATATCTGTAATATCTGTATCTTGTAATAAAACAAACCAATGTGTGAGTGATTTATAGATGCCCATGTGCTTACTTAGTTGGGCCCCCAGCGGTTTGTGTTAATGCGTGAAAATCCATTTTTTATTGCGTGAATGCGTGAATCTGCCCTGTTTTTTGCGTGAACGCGTGAATTTTTCCTTCGCACCCAAATTTGTGCAAATTTCCCCTATCTTTGACAATTTCCCTGATTTCTTCCGAAAATTTCCCCGATTTCCCAAAAAATCGGGTTTGCATGAATTTGAGAAAAACTTGCGTGAATGCGTGTATTTTTGGTCCGCTGGGGGCCTCTTAGTTTGACCTGGTAATCAAACCTTTTAACCTAATCCATCGTCAAATAGGAGATCTACCTAAAGGGTTTAAGGGCCAGTTCTACAGACAAGATGTGATGTGATGTGCCACAGATGCAAGGTATTGTAAAAACACACAAACGTATAACCCCAGAACTCATATCAATTGAAAAAAGTGGACTAAAAAACCATCTCGATGATAAAAAAAAGAGATTTGCCATTCCCGTTAGCACTTAGCCCCTTCAAGCTCCCCACCTGCTAAGAAATTCTCAACGGTTTATTGATGCTACAGGGGTGTAAAAATAAAAATGACGATTGTTTAGTTTTGCTTGATGACACCGATGGTTTCTTTGTAGCTGCCTGCTACGTAAGCGAACTAGATGAAGCGAATCTGTAATGAACTAGATTACCCTTGTGGGTCAAGCGAACAAAGAAAAGGTGGTCTAGAGAGTTAAAACCATTGGAATCTCTTCCACTTTCAATCAGTATTTCAGAGCATGACTTCTAGCCTTCGGCTTATATTTCATTGCTATTGGTATTGCTTTATACTCTACATTACATCCTACATAACACATTACTCAGTAAAATTTCAGACTTTTTAGTATTAAGCGAAAAGAATGTTCAGCTCGAAAAATCCTTTTCCGGGGTGTCTACAGAATTGTTCTCATTAGTTGCAAGGTTTTAAGTTTTGTAGGGTCAAATTTTAAGCATTTTTCACGGTTTTGGGTTCATTTATTGAGTATCTCTAAGGTTTCTCGGGGCTGATTTTGACTGGTAGTACAATACTCTTGAACGAGGTGTGTATAAAAGATTATTTCGTAGTATTCTCGAGATTACGAGAGTCAAATTTTTGGTGGTGATGATGACATCATTTTAACACCTTTTGTACTTTTACTCACATTGAGTACATTTTATGACTTTTTTGTAAGCAAAAAAGTTGTTCAGCATGAAAAACCCTTTCCAACGGTATATAATATGTCCATGTTCAGAGATATCAAAATTTCGAAAAAATACAAAATCCGCCATTTTGAAATTTCCACCATTATGGAAAATGCCCAAGGTGTGAAAAGTGTCACTCGATGGTTTTTCACTCCTAAGGACCTAACGAACACATTTCAATCAAAAAATTTCATGTGTACGCAAATTTTGGGTTCCCTAAATTAAGCCTGAAATTCCCCTGGACCATTAGGCAGAAATTCGTTCAAAAACATAACTTTTTGGTCAAAAAGCATCAACAGAGGAGATCAATTTTTGATTTTTTTCATCATTTTACATAATGGAGAAAAACTTTTAGAGATACGAAGGCATTCAGTCTCCAAACTAAAGGGAATAGTTTGTAAAAGTCAAATTTTGGTTAAAAACGGCTAAAATCGATTTTTGTCAAAAAACACCAAAGAAGGAGAGCAAAAAGCCAAATAATTGTTTTTTGACAGCAGTTTTCGTTTTTTTATCGTGGTAAGATATAGTTCTTCCGTCAAAACCATTAAAGGGGTCATTTGAACCGGATTTCAGTTGCCAGCAGACTTGTTTTAGCAGTATATTTTTGTAAAAACGCTGATTTTTGCAAAAAAACTCAAAGAAGGAGTGCAAAAAATGTTTTTTTTAAAAAATTTTGAATTTTTTGCTAAAAGGCAATTTTATTGGTAGCAATTTTCAAAAAAAATTAAATTCTAAAAACCTTTACTTTGCTGACAGTCAGCATTTTTCTAAAACAGGTAAAATCGAAAAAACACCACGGAGGAGTGCAAACTCCAGCCTCGTTTTCAAAATCGTCCAAGATAGACTTTTTAAGACCTGGGTCTCCATAATCAGCATAAAATTTCCGTTCCAACGGTATATAACAACCCCATTCTTTTTTAGGGTTAAGCAAAAATGCCATTTTTGGATTCTGCTCCCCGACTAACAGGTTTATCGGACGTTTTGTACGCGTTGGGACAAGAGCGATTGGACAAACTGATGCCAGACGTCATCACCACTACAATGAAAGCAGATCTTGCACCAAACATCAGGGATGGCTACCTCATGTTGTTCATCTACCTCCCGGTTACTTTCGGTGAAGACTTCACTGGATATATTGGTCCTATCATCCCTCCCATCTTGAAGGTATGTAGTTTATATAGAGATTTCTCCGATACCCAAGCAGGTTTTCTTTGTAGTAAGTAAACCTGTGATCGCAGTAAAAGGCGACCCTAAGGCTCGTCATCTGATAGCTATCTACCTGAAGATGAGGGAGCGTACCACTTATCCAGCTTGCTTACCCTAGCTGAACGCTCCACATTTGCACTACATCGCTGTATCTCTGCTGAGTGCAAATACTCGGGACGGTGATGAATTAAAATTAAACACAAACAGAAACTTGTGTACTTTTTAATCCCAACCTTATAGGTCAGTGGGTTTGAACAAAAATCTTGCCTTCCTTTTTCGGAAGAAGTTCATTGGAATATTATTATATAGTTTTCGGTGAAGATTGCCATCCTGTATGGCATGAAACTTTTTAGTATGAAGTTTTCTCAAGTCGTTTTCATTTACTCCAACTAGTAAGATGTTATTATTTGATCTTCTCTGATGTCTAAAAAGTTAATGTTATCACATTTCCTATTCAGGGATTAGCGGACGAATCAGAGTATGTCCGGGAGACAGCTTTGAAAGCCGGACAACGCATCATCAACATGTATGCGGACACCGCCATCGAGTTCCTGTTACCACAATTGGAAGCCGGTCTTTTCAACGGGCATTGGCGTATCCGGTATTCTTCCGTCCAACTACTTGGTGATTTGCTGTTCAAGTTGTCAGGGGTTACTGGCAAACAAACGACAGTCGGTGAAGAGGATGACAACTTCGGAACTGCTCATTCATCACAGGTATGTAATACGAAATATCTTTGGGAAACTCAGTTTCTACTTTAACAAGTGTTTACGGATTTGTTGGCATTTACTTTCGGATTTTTGTTTTATTGTTCCTGCAGAAATAAAATAAAGGAAAATTATTGCCGATGGGGATGGAGAATTGTCGGCATCGTCTATTCTATATGGATGGATGGGAATTTCAAAATGTTTACAGCATAAAAATATTTTCGAGTCGGGAGGTTTGATGGTGATGATTAACCTTTCCAAGTTTGCACTGTTGCTATGATAATACCGGTTGAGAATAACTAATATAGCTTTCGATATCGATTTGGTTGGATATCAACTTCTTAAAATTGAAATGTTTAACTTTGGATTTAAAAAAAGATTAAAAAAGCCACATTGCATTAGATATCACGAAAAACGAGATTAATTTTTTAAACAAACCGATGTCCCAAATTTGAATTAACTCTTAATCGTTTTCATAGGTCATCTTACACACTCTCGGTAAAGATCACCGTAACCGGATTTACGCCGGTCTCTACATGGGCCGTTCGGACATTGCTTTGACTGTGCGACAAGCGGCGTTGCACGTCTGGAAGGTCATCGTTCAGAACACGGCACGTACGTTGCGCGATATACTTCCAACGTTGTTCGAACTTTTGCTTGGATGTTTGGCAAGTGAAAGTTATGACAAGAGACAGGTAAAGGCTTCGTCACTTTTAAGTTATTTCATCTAATCCTTGCCTGATATTGAAAAGTTTTCTTTTGCAAGTCGCGAAGATCTTTAGTGGTTTTATTTAATGCTAACACTGCATTCTTTCTAGGTCGCAGCTCGAACTCTTGGAGACCTTGTCCGTAAACTTGGAGAACGAATCTTGCCCGAAATTATCCCGATTTTGGAAAACGGACTCAGTAACCCAGACGGTGATAAACGTCAAGGTGTTTGTATCGGGTTAAGTGAGATCATGAACTCGACCAGCCGTGATATGATCGCACAATTTGAAGACTCGCTTATCAATACTGTCCGCGCGGCCTTGGTGGATCCTCTGGCGGACGTACGATTAGCTGCTTCAGAGACATTTGAGAATCTACACAATGCGATTGGACATCGTGCGTTGGACGGTGTACTACCTGTGGTCTTCCCAAAATTGGTATGTACAATTTCATTGAAAAACGACTAGGCTTATTTTCACTAAAAACAAGCTTTCACATTTTGTTATAATTTATAACAAAAAAATAGAACGACTTAGTATCTTTGCCGGTTCTACCGGTTAGTTAAAATCGTGCGCCCTAAGAATAAATCATAATAACGTAACATTTTAAGTATACCGGAAACTTTAGCTTTGAGCTGTAATCTAATATTATTGAATATAGTTTCTCCAAATACTGAATAAGGCACAAAAGACATCACGAATCTGTACAAGAGTATTGCATTACATCATAATTTCCTCCTTATCCCCTTTTTGCATTGTAAAAGGACGATCCCGAACTTTCCGAATATGCATTGGATGGATTGAAACAAGTGATGGCCGTCAAATCGAAATCTGTTCTTCCCTTCTTGGTACCCAAACTGACCGCACCACCG
The DNA here is from genome assembly GCF_902728285.1 of Clytia hemisphaerica. Taxonomy (NCBI): domain Eukaryota; kingdom Metazoa; phylum Cnidaria; class Hydrozoa; order Leptothecata; family Clytiidae; genus Clytia; species Clytia hemisphaerica. Next base: position 47,479 of record NW_027103900.1, read on the forward strand.
GTTAATACGAAGGCGCTGGCTATTTTATCCTCAGTGGCGGGTGAAGCACTCATCAAACATTTGGAACGCATTTTACCAGCCATGATCCAAGCCGTCAATGACGCGGAGGAAGGCAGTGAATCCGTGAGTCTCTAAAGTTTCTTACTTTTTATTTGTTTTGATACACGCTTTTTATAAGAACAATTTTATAGTAACACGACGCTGATAATTGGCCAACACCGAATTGAAGAAAATTTAATACTCAGATTTTAGAAATCACTATCAAAGTAACTGACTTTGACGTGTATTTGTTGTCTCAAACGCAATCTTTTGAGATTATGTATGGGTATGGGTCCTCAAAGGCCTTACTTGGGATCATTTTAATGGGTGTGTAGAGAATCTTTTTCAATTGTTAGTCACGATGCTCTCTCTATATAAATGAATTATTCAAAGTAGCAGTTGTAACACTTTCAAAAACTTTTAAAATCTTGTGAAAAATGTGAAGACAAAAAGAATATAAAACAAGACGACTAGAAGTCGAAAATTTCGCCTTAAATAAGACGATGAAGAAAAGAACATTGAAATCCTTGGAGAACAATACACACAGTTAAAACTTGAAGAGGAATGCGGAAAATTAATAAGATAAACCTATTTTAAGTGAGTTTAGAACGAAAGGCAAGGTAAAATTTTACGTCATTTCCGGTCGAAAATATCCAATATTTTGAACTTGAAAAGACAAGATTCGAGATTCCAAGCAATTCGTAGAAAAGTTTTCTTTCATTCTAGCCGAAAATCTGCTTTCGTTTTTAAATGAACAGGAAAATACAGGTTGGTGCAGGGGCAAAAACGGGTAACTTGAGTTTGGATTTCATGAAGCTAAAACTTATATTTCCAAGTATTCGTAATTCCAAAATTTCGTTAGTACATAGTTCATAGAAAATAGCTAGCAATTTACAAATTTACAAGTATTGTGCAAATTTGGCTTTTTTTCACATCCGGTGGATTTCCGGCTTCCAAAATAATAAAAATTAGTTTTCAGTGTTTCGTTTACATAAATGTCACATTTCGAGTAATCAAACCATACAAAGTTTACATATCAAAACGTTTTTTTTCCAACAGGAACAAATCACCAGACATTTCGAAGATTGAGGTCAAGTCTGGATACACGTCGAAGAAGTCACAGTGGAATCATGGAAATCGCGATAAGATTTGTTATTTTTGTATTATCAATGGTCGGTTGGTGGTTGAGCGTGACAGTTGATTAACTATAGAAATGCTGAAAATCATAAAATTTTATGTTTCCTATGAGCAAATACAGCATATTGTGAAAATCGGATGAAACGATTATGATACAATGACTTTAAGCGCATATTTTGCAGTATCGATGTTGGCGATTGTATCGAATGTTGGTGATTGTAATGAAAATTTTTGAAGCCATTCGACTCTTTGTTAATAAAGACTGAAAATGACGACGATTTAGGATATTTTGAGATGCAATGAATTTAAGCTGCATTAGGATAAGCGATTACATCAATTGTAATAATTCCAAAATAGAAATATATATCCACTTATACCACTATTCAACGTTTCCATAATTATCCTTATAATATCAACCAAAATGCACACATATATAGATGAATCAATTCACTTGCAATGCACTTCCATATTTTTTCATATTGTCTATTTTTTAAACTCTGTGACAGTCTTTTTGATTTTTGAGTAGGCAAATGAATAACAAAGAGAATACAAGAAAATAATAAAACAATTAACAAAAACCTATTAAAAATGGTAGAAATATTACTTTGTTTTGAATATAATAATTTAAAAAAATCTAATAATTATGAAAAACAGAAGAAAAATGATATATATAAAAAATAGGAATAAATAATATAAAAATAGGAATAAATAATATAAAAATAGGAATAAATAACACAATAAATAAAATAATACATTAAATGCCATATCCATAGGTATGTAAGTTTCCTGACGAGATAGTAATCAAAAATAAATTAATGAAAGGCATCTTTAAACTATTTGTCCTTTGTCTATAGATTTTTTTCTACCATAGACCATCCATAAAAGACACTCACACATATTTGACCCATTTCTCACACCCTCCCCAACTTCATCTGCAAATGTCAAATTCAACAGAGCCCTCCTTTTGGTTAATGCAGAAAAAAAGCCTTCCTCCCCAAAGAATAAATGTCTTTTAAGAATAGTCTTTAAACGTCAGAAAACTTACATAAGAATGGACGGGGTGGCGGGATGACCTTAATTGCATGTTTCCAACAGAGTTAAGCTTCAATCCTTAATTACAAAGTTCATTTTATCCAGAATCAAACCTGTACTGATATCATATTAACAGATTTTCGATAACATGATTGCTTTAAAGAGTATTCCTAGTTTACTCAGTCTATCACAAAAAATTTCCTTTGATCAACTCAAACTGTTAATAAAGAAGCACCTATGACAACATAAGCAAATGTTTCTGAATCGTTGGCTAATTTTCTGATGATTAATTTTTAAGTTAGGTAGAATTTGCTATAGGAGAAAAGGGATACTATACCCTTTTTATTTGAGATAATTTTTTTTGCTTCCTGCAATTTTGACCACTCAAAACTAATCATCAGAAAGTTGAGATCATCCACCACCCCAGTTTCCAACCCCCCCCCCCCTTTGTCCCGCCGGGAATCGCCTCTGACGGGTATTCTAAGCTAGCATAGACAGCGATAATTTGATTCCATCATGATCGGATAAGTTCACACATTTACGAATACCTTCAATACCATACTCGTGCACCAACTCCTTATGTGTCCAAATTTGATCAAGCATTTTCCCATCGATATGTGTTGGAAATTTCGGAACTAAATCATAATCTTGGAGAATGTCAGCCAACAATTGATCATGCTCCATTTCAAAGCCGTCCATGTTGAAGTCTCCTAAAATGATATCAATTGTGTATCTTTCAATAAATTGAGCAAGATTGTAACAGAACACATCACGTTGAATTCTTGAACTTTTATAGAGAACCAAAACACAAAATTCCTTTTCAGCAAATTCAGCTTTTCTAAATTTTACAAGAGAAAAGCATGATGAATGATCATACTCATCAATGTCAATAAAAGAAGGAGAATGACAGACAGTAACACTGTTGAATTTATGCTGGTCAATATTATGACTAAGAATATAATAAGGAAGCTTTTCATGAATACTTTGTTTGTCTTCCTCAGAATGCTCATAACTCATCTGTGTCTCTGTCAGACATAACAAATCATTTTCATACAAAAATCTGTCCTTTTGAATATCAACTGCATGTCGTTTTAAAGATCTTACATTCAATAGGCAAACATTTAAATTAGAACTGCACCTCATAATATCTGCAACTCTTTCAACTTTGTTCTGACGCAATCGTGTGTATTCTTCACTAACTTTATCACTACAGACAAAAGCACTACGTCGATATTGACCAGTAAAGTACAAACCATTTAAATTTTTCACTCTGCTCATTGCAACATACATTTGGCCAGCATTGAACTTTCTTTGCCTTGCAAGGTCAAAACTAACGACTACTGAATCCAAAGTTAATCCTTGAACTTTGTGCACTGTACAAGCATAAGCTAGCTTAAGAGGAAATTGTGTTCGAGAAATAATAGGTGAAGAGTACGGGTTTTTTTTGTCAAAGGGAAAATTTACCTCACTCTTTTCAATGGGAACAGTTTCAGTGGCCTTAGCATATTGGTCTTTACTTTGAGCTTTTATTCCAGCCGTCTTATCGTCTAGTTTAACATAAATTAGCTCTGCTTTATTGTTTCTGAATTTTACGTCAGTGACGGTTCCAAGTTGACCATTGATCAACCTATCCTCTATATCAATATTACTAATTAGCATTACTCTTGCCCCTATTTTCAAATCAAATAGAACTGATAAGCCACCTGTATCGTTAAGTGGCAGGTTCTTAACCTTGGTAATTTGAGATTCAGTAAAATCCCTTGGATAAACGTCCATAGCTTCTACATTTATTGTTTCCGAGGGCAGAGTATCTAATCTTTGAATATTGTGAAGATGGACTGAAGCATTTTCTGCAAACAAATGCAATGATTCTATTGGATAATCAGGGTGTTCTCGTGTTATCAGTCTAGATCTAATCATACTTTCATCATTACTATTCAATTCACCTACTCTTACATTGTTCAAGAGATCAATGAAGTCAGAGTCATCCTTTTGACGCATAATCTCATCTAATTCAGCTAGTTTGAATAGGTGCCATAATTTAAATGCACCAATAATAGGTCCCTCAGTTGAAAATACTGAACTTTGAAAAATTGGAGGTAATTGAAAGAGGTCTCCACAAACAATGATACCGGGTGCGCCACAAAAAAGTTTCTCTCTTTGAAACTAATTTTCTCGAAATCTAAAAATTTTAAAAGAACCATTTCTTTTCCATTGGAAAGAAGAAAGATAAACTTAAATTTTGATGGGTCATTTATTAAATTCGATTCATTAGATCAAAAGTTATGCTCAATTGAATAAAAAAGTTATTTTCAGAAAGTGCTCGAAAACGTTAAAAATCGACCTATCAAATTTTTATTTTAAATTTGGCAATCGCATTAGCCTTTACATGATTAAGAGCGTTTTTCAGTAACTAAACACATAAATTTGGAAACTGAAGGGTCAAAAGGGTTTAAAATCTTCATCAAAATCAATTTAATTTACTTTTACCGAAATTTTCCTCAGGTTTATGGTGCTTGACTGGATAAAGTCTATGTAAGACTGGATCTACCTCGAAACCCATATTTGATGTATTTTTATGAATTTTACCAGATTTTTGGGCTTTTTCGACGAATTTTCTTCTTTTCATTGAAATTCAATCTTCCTTTATATAACAAAAGGTCATTTAGACAGCTGATTATGATTTTTAATGACTGAAGCGAAAATACTGATGTATCATGTAATTATGCTTCTGTTTAATTTGATAGGTCGATTTTTAACGTTTTTGAGCACTTTCCAAAAGTAACTTTTTTATTCAATTGAGCATAACTTTTGATCTAATGAATCAAATTTGATAAATGACCCATCAGAATTTAAGTTTATCTTTCTTCTTTCGAATGAAAGAGGAATGGTTCTTTTAAAATTTTTAGCTTTCGAGAAAATTAGTTTCAAAGAGAGAAACTTTTTTGTGGCGCACCCGGTACTTTTCCCTGCAAATGGTGTGTTGTCATTTACACCAAAAATTTCACATAATCTTGTATGGATGTTCAAAAGCTGTTGCGACGAAATCATAGATATTTCATCAATTATTATCAACTTTACATGATGTAATTTATTTCTGATGGCAGTCCTTTGTTTGTCAGCCATATTTCTGAATTTTCCAACTGGAATACTCAATCCTGTGTGTACTGTGGTACCAGATATATTGATAGCTGCTATACCAGTTGGGGCCAATTTAATAATACGTGGCTTCTCTAGCTCATCACTTTTATATGCTAGGACTTTTGACAAACAATTGTAAACACATTTAATTAAGTGAGATTTTCCTACGCCCGCACCACCTGTTAAAAATATTCTCAATGGTTCTAGTAGTACAGGATTATTAGACTTGGAATTTTGCACATACATTTTTCCCCAATTTAGTACTATATCAAAAATATCTCTTTGCTTAGAATTTAAAGATCTTATATGGGTATTGATTTGGTCATCGGTTTGCAAGCCATGAACTGTTTGAGTAAATGGTGCAAAATTTTGTTCGATTTCATGACTTTCATCATCATTTTCACTGTCTGATGAGTTGCTCATTAGGTCTTGCACTTCATCATTTTCTTGTTGAGCAAAGGCATCTTGATTATGCATAAGGTCATTGCGATAGTTTTGAAGTACTAAATCAACAAGATGACCATCAGGTTCAAAGATTTGCTTGTTCTCGTTAACAACTGCATTGACTTCATCTAAATTGAGCTTCAACACAAATGAACCATCAAGTTTCAAATCATTCTCTTCTGATCTAAATGGGTAAAACAACATTAGAATATGGTGGGAAAATTTTTCTGGGTGTTTGTTTTTGTTAGGAGTGTAGTACCTCAAAACTTTTGGAACTTTACGAAGCTTAAGTTTTTCCTTACTGTTGAGTAATTTGGCTGATTTTGGAAGTGTTTGGGGTTCTTGATGATTCACTGCACTTGTTGGATCATCTAGTACAGTAGGCTGCCAATCATTTTCATCATTTGTATTTTTTTGTGTGTCTAATGTATAGTTTGCACAGAATGTGGCATAACACATAGTATTGAATTGCCCTGTGTTTGGGCGGTCAATATATCTATTTAACATATTTCGTTTGAAAAGATCGTCAGAATCCTCAGGCAATTCCTCAATTTCTTCTTTTGACTTGAAAATTCTGTACCTTTGATCAGGTAAGTTAGTGTTAACGAATGAAATAGCAGGAAAGCATTTTCTAAGCCACAGTTCGGGCATTGTTAAGTAGACTGCTTCCTGGATTGAGCATTCTCTATTAGAGTTGTAAACTTTGGCAATTTTAGACATTTGCTCAAACTGACTGTCATTTGAATCTTTGGCCTGTTTTAATGCTTCTTGCATTGCAGTTGAACACTTATCTTCACTTTTTGAAAAATAGGCACACATGTATGTAACTGCCTTGTATGCATTAAACACTGGCTGAATGTCAATGTTGGCCTCCCATGCTAGGAGGCCTTCTGCAAAATAGTTGTTGACAAAACAAGAATATGGGTCACGTTTTAGAAACAAATGCTGATCTTTGTCTGGTGAGATTGATAAGTAATATTCATATGTTTCATAATTTAACCCTAAAGAATCCAAAATTATATCAATAGATCCGATTTCAATATACTCAGGCTTATCAGGATCCAAAATGTTTATCTTTTTAGGATGCAAATTTGTGTCTATATACTCTTGAACAGTTTGGATCACATTATTTCTAGCAACTAAAATATCATGTTTTTCAGTTTCAGGTAAACCTTCAGGAAGCGGTTCAGACAAAATAGTACGCTTGCAGAAAAGTTTTCCAAATTTAAATCGGCATTCATTTTTGCGATATTTACTACATGTTCTTGAATGGGAGTGTATTTGATACTTAGTGACTAAATTCCATAATTCAGGACTTTCTTCTCTATCAGGAACATTTGCAGAAATAACACTATCTATGTGGTCAATATACTTTTCTTTTCCATCTTCAAGTTTTGGGACATCTTTAGCCCAAAGCAAACAATGATCATGTGGACTACCCCTGAAAGTAAATTCTACTCTGAGGGCATAGTATGTAATTTTTCCAAGTTGGCCATCCATTATAATCTCTTTGAAAAACAACTCTTTTCTATATTGATATTGACGCACAAGCACAATAGGATTGCTATTAAGTAGGGCACATCTAGATTGGTAATCAAGAAGTTCATGATCAGTATCAGCATCCCCGCTTAATTGTCTGATAATGGTAACAAATTCCTCCCATCGTAAATCTGCACAAGAGAGAGTCATAAAGTATGTTGGGACACCAAGTTGTTTAACCATTGCAAGAACATCAGATAACATTATGTTGCCAGTATGCAGGGGTTCCTTTTATAGTACTCATAAACTTGTATGCATTATCAGATGCTACGCAATTTTGAATTGTATCATTAAAATTATTTGCTAATAATCCCGCAGTCAAGTTGGAATTTGAAATTCTCATTGCGATATTGATTTTACTTCTAAGATTAAGCTGTAGTAAAGTTTTGTGAGCAAAAAAAATGTAATCTGAATCCGAAGCAAACTTTTGAGTGTAATTTAAAAGACGCTGATTGAAGTACTTTGTTGGGGACAATTTTATATCTCGCTCTACGTTATAACCAAATTTCCCAGTAGGAAAAAGATGAGGATGGGCTAGCTCTTCACAGAACTCATCTTGTGTTAATGAGTTGGGGGGTTTGACCTTCACCTGGAGCTAAAATTGCATTTTCATCATCTAAAATAATGTTTGGCACTTCCGATACAATAACCGTTTCACATGTTGGCGCCCGATACGCACTGAGTGGATCATCAGAATCAAATTCATTTTCCAATGGCTCTTCAAAAGGCTTGATTAAAGTGACTGTTCTATCATCAACAAATCTAATATCATTATCGCAAGAGGAGTTTGATACAGAATCATTATTTGATAAAACTCTTTCAACATATTCATCATTATTCATTTGGTCAATTATTGACATATCAATATTTATATCATGATACAAAGGATTATTATTCACTAAAAAGTCCAAAGTTTCAAAAACTTTTTGTCGTCTTACTTGCTGTGAAATAACAGGGTTTTTGTAGGATATCTTTCTTTTTAGTTCAACATTTATTACACCGCTACCATCACTTCCTCTAGGAAGTACTTTACATACACCTGGTGTTTCAATGGGAATATTGCATATTGCACCTTGTAATTTAGGGAATTCTCCTTTACGCATTATCATGACTTTAGAAAATAAAATTCTTTGAGCCACTAAAATTCTTTCCAGTTTTCGTATATCATTTAGATTATCTGGGAGATCAAAAATTTGAAGCTTGTTAGTAACAGACTGACATGGGATTTCTCCCTTCGTTAATTTTCTATGACAGGTTGTGCATACGTAGAAATTACCATCGAACGAGGTTACAGGATTGAAATTTTCTATTTCTTCAAAGTTGATCAATGAGTACTTTTGTTCATCAAAATGAATTACAGATTTTTTAAACATACTGCGGTTACACATCACACAGATGTAAGAAGGACCCTCCTGTTTTTTCTGCCTGAAATTATCAACCCTTTTTCCTGAATTAAGTTTTTTGTTGTTAATATAAGCTTTGCGCTTTGTTTCCTTTTCTCGTTCATGTTTTTCTGATCCCTTGTTTGATTTGCGTGAAGATTTTGCAGCTTTGCGCATCTTTTCTTTTTGTTGTTCATGTTTTTCTGATCCTTTATTCGATTCACGTTTTGATTTTGCAGCTTTACGCATCTTTTCTTTTTGTTGTTCATGTTTTTCTGATCCTTTATTCAATTCACGTGATATTTTTGCAGCTTTGCGCTTCTTTTCTTTGTCATGCTCATGTTTTTCACTATCTCTAAGTAGTTCAAACTTTCTTTTACGTGAAGCTTTTTTATGCCAACATATTACCTCTTTCAAAATCACACTTTTGGTATTTTCGTACGCATGAAAATTGGTTTTCAAATAAATGACATTAAACAAATTTGCCCTATACTGAGATCTTATGTAGCTTTTTATTTTAGTAATATTTCCAAACTGCAAAAGTACTGACGTACCAATGTCACCGGGAACTTGATGGCCCTTTGCATCTCTGCTATGGGAATCAAAAACAAAATATTTTTCATTGTAACGTAGCACACCCAAACAATTTCCAGCTATAACTAAGACTGCACCAGAATGTTGTAACAAAAGTTCCTCATTGACAAAATTTACTGAAATACCTTCATTCTCGAAATATCCTTCAACGATATTGAAATCTAGTGAACAGATACTATTTCCGATTGTAACTTCTTTCTGGAACTCTTCAATTAACGGTGACTGTCTAGTGATGCCAAGATTTTTAAAATTGAGATCCCCTTGATTCAAAACATAATCCAAATCATGAGTCTTCCAAAGTGATAATTTTCTAAGCTGTGCATAGCAAATAGCAAAAAAGCAATTGGACGAACATTGTATACCGGCAGTCTCGCCAAACTTAGAATTTCCTTGATGAAATGAACCTCGAATACTTTTGATCTCTTCCTGTGGACCTGGATTGAGTTCTATATCACCTGACAATAGTAATGTATAGTTAACTTTAAAAGTAATAAGAACTGGCTCTGTTAAATTGTACCCTGTATTATTTGGATACTGAACAAACATTCCATTCTTTGAAAAATGCATGAGGTTAAGAGGTGTTTGAATTTCAATTGTTTCGTAAGACTTAGGGATTGCAAAAACTAAAAGTGTAAAAAGTGCTATGAATCTAACGGGTTTCAATAATCGAGAAAAAGCATTTTTAGAAAATTTGGAGCCGATAAAAATGGACTTAGAAATTGACTTCACATTTCTCTGAGCTGTGTAGGCAAAGCCTCCTATCAACGCACGGTATGATTCAATGGATATCATTTCAAAACTAAAAGACTATATGTAAATCTCCGAGTCTCAAATATTTTCAAATGTATCTACAGTAAATAAGATATTTGTAAGAGCTGACAATGCAGCTTGGTATTGTAATCACTGACAATGCAAGTGAGTTTCCACAGGAAAAAAATAAAAAATACAAGGTAGTGAAACACAAAATCGACACCTATAGAAAGTGAGTTTTCCTGACTAATTTACCGACCTGAGATGTTGACCACTGTCCCTAGGTTGGAAATAGAAATCACATGGTCGAGAAATAACTGATTACAAGACACTTTCCCCACCTGTAAATTTGGTTTTATTTATAGTGCTATCCTTTTCTCTGACCTCATGATGATAAAAACATGGTGAAGAAACAGCTATTTATCGGCCTTGTGAATGCAACTAAGAACTGGAAAAAGCCATTCCCTGACCTTGCGATGGAAAAATTTAGTCTGTGAATAAGAAGTTTAACAACCCTGTGAAATGAAATTTTGAGCTGGAAAAAGCTATTTCCTCACCTAGTGATAGAATAATTTAGCCTGTAAATAAGATGGTTAGCTACCCTGTGAAATGAAATTTTGAGCTGGAAAAAGCTATTTCCTCACCTAGTGATAGAATAATTTAGCCTGTAAATATGATGGTTAGCTACCCTGTGAAATGAAATTTTGAGCTGGAAAAAGCTATTTCCTCACCTAGTGATAGAATAATTTAGCCTGTAAATATGATGGTCAGCTACCCTGTGAAATGAAATTTGAGCTGGAAAAAGCTATTTCCTCACCTAGTGATAGAATAATTTAGCCTGTAAATATGATGGTTAGCTACCCTGTGAAATAACATTTTGAGCTGGAAAAAGCTATTTCCTCACCTTGTAATAGAATAATTTAGCATGTAAATAAGAGGTTTAACAACCCTGCGAAATGAAAATTTTTTCTGGCCTTGTGATGGAAATGTTTTGCCTGTAATCAAGCAGTTAAATGAGAGCATTCCACCCAGAAAAAGCTATTTCACACTGTAGCTGTGAACCTCAGAACCTTTAACTTATAGTCAACTCTATGAAGGACAACGAAGAAAATGAGACAATTGTGATCTTCGGTTTATGGAATACTATTACCTAATAACAAGCCCAAAATATTACAAAGACATGACTTTAAAAATACAATACTTGTCAACTTACAGGGTAGATATTAAAATGTACTATAATAAAATATCTGTAACTTTCGAAGCAATCACTATCATTATTTTTTTCATTTTTCGATTAAAAACTTTTCTTTGTTTATACCAGTAAACTTACACGTGTAAAAAATTCCTCTTAAGGATAAAATTAGTATAAAAAGAATTAAACACACCAGTGCTCAAGGCTAATTAAATTAAAGTTGGGTACTCAGCAAATGAGATATTTCATTGAACGATCAAGAGTAAAAAAGAGTCAGAAAAAACGAAAGTATTTAATTACTTTCCATCTCGATATATAACAACATTATCCTTATCATCCACCGGGATGTCTATAACTGCAACAAAATTGTTTGTGATAATAAACTTTGCCAATTCCACGGCCATTTCCCGGACGGTGCTTTTGATAGGATTCATACTCGTATAACCTACCCGCTTTGCCGTATTTTGAAGAGTCAGCTTGTTCATTGTGAACACCTTCAAATGCCTAAGGAACACCTTACTTGTTTTGAACTTGTCCTCGTCCGTCAATTCTGTAGAAAAAAACAGACATCAGACTAGACTGGTAAAATTTCCGTTAGGCTTAGTTGTCAAATCTCGTCAAATAAGCCCAATATCCTGTATATCATAATGTCTTAGATGAGGAGCACTTCCAGAAAGAAAAAAAAACAATATACTTAGAACCAAACATAAAAATAATAGGAATTATCTAGCGTGACATCGAACACGTGTCTTGTGTCAAAGCGGCCGTTTGAAAAATTGGCAGAATAGGATGGCCATTGGCTACTCAAAAAGAAGCACTCATACCTGATAATGAATAGTTTTTTATTGGTCTATCCGCCATAGTTTCGTCATCTAAACAAAAAAAGCGTTAAATTATTTGGAGTGTTTGATTTATAATATAACCCCTCTAAGGGATGAAATCCACTTTGGGCTAGAATGCAATTAAATTCTGGCAAAACCCTTCATTTGCATTTTGAAAATCTAAATTGAAATACATGACGAATTCAGCCCAATGATAGCAAAACATTGCCAAAATTTATCCAAAATTCAAGAAACATTTTTATTTTTTCAAAATCCAAATGAACTATGACCAAACGCCAGTATTTTCAAAGCCTTTTACTTCATCAATAATCTATTCAGCACCCATTTCAGCTATGTGAAAAAGGTGTTCACAGGAAACAAGACATTTTAGTGGAGAATTATTTAACTTTTTCTTGAAATTACCTGTAAGAGGAATCTCTTCATCATCTTCATGCAATGACTGGGTTTCTTGACTGTCTTCCTCCACCAAGGTGTTTGCCACTACCACTTTTGAATTTGCCTAAAATAAAATAAAAACTCTCCAAGGATACTTCCTTACTGTTTGAAACCTAATAGGCATGGTTTGAAATGAGCTAATACAGAACTAAGGCAAAAGAAATGACAAAAAAATTGTTTAATAATTATTAAAAATTATTATTAAAATCGTATATTAATAATATCAAAAAACTATTACCTTAAAGGAAGAAATTTTGGCGGGAATTTAATTTGGCGGAAGGCCAAAAAAGTTTTTTCAGAGGGAATTTAATTTGGCGGATGGACGAAAAAACTAAATTTAGCGGGAATTTAATTTGGCGGTCGCTTAGAAATTTAACCTTCAGATGGCGTCAAAACAGCGAAAAAATAGCAAAAACACCTTAAAAGAGATCATATTTTCAAAATGTTTAATTTGGCGGGAATTTAATTTGGCGGATGGCGAAAAAAAGAAATATTGGCGGGAACTTAATTTGGCGGATTTCAGTCAAATCCGCCAAATCCGCCAAATTTTCTTTCCGCCAAAATTTCTTCCTTTAAGGTAGCTTAAAAAACCTTGATTAAATAAGATAAAATTAATTAATCAGTTTGAATGTCTTACAGTTGAGGAAGTCCTATTGATAATTGGTGATGGTAGCCTCATAACTGGCGAATCTTGAGTTGCTTCGGACTGATAGAAAAAATGTAAATTATTATGAAAGGAAAATTTTTAATAGGGAAAGACTTTAGAAAACATTACTCAAATTTGGTATTTTTAATTCTTTAAGCGCACTAACCATTTGCGTGTCTTCTGCCAAAACAAACGCATTATTTTGATTTGCCACTTTTTCTTCCTAAAACAACAAGTAGATCCCAAATAAAAATATAATTGTCTAAGTCATTAAAGAATCTGATAAAAAAGAGAAAATCTGCAAAAAATCTCCAAGAATCATAAAATAGTACATCATAAAAATTATAGCCTTTTAATAGAAAGATATTTCCTGTTCTACCCAAAAATCAAAGCAGTCATCAGACACTAGTTGAAGATGAGATCTTACCTGCCCTCTTGGCTTCTTTTGAGCAGTGGCTGACTCCTGTGAAAAGAACGAAACAGATTGGTGTAAACTACAGCCTTAATGTGAAGATATTTCCTGTTCTACCTCTACCTCTTTGAGTCTTCAGCTTCCCCACTCTTATGGTTTTTTCCCTGGGCCTGCTTCGCATACAGATTGCTCTCACTCTCTCTATCTCTCCCTCCCACTTTTATCTCCACAGACAGATAAAGACTATTTTAGGTACACAATATTTCGCGGGCAGAAGCCCTCCGCAATGCTTGCAAAAGTAACAGAAAAGAAAATTTACTCAAATTTCCCTCTTTGATGATAACAAGGATAAATTCATTGTAGAAATTATGCAAAAGTCCATCAAGTGTGGTTGGAGTACATTTGAACAATCAAAACACTGGTTTAAAACACTTTGTTTCGAGGAGGTTGAATTAAGAAATTTGAAAGTAGATCAGAGTTTGACTTACATAATTGAGTTGAGATGGTCTTTTAAACACGTCGCCTTGTTGAAAGATCCCAACCAGCTTTTTACGAATAGCATTTTCACCCATATCCGAAAACGTTTGCTTTTTGGCAATCTTTTGCACAAAGTTTGTCAGCTCATCTTTGGATTTATCCGAGTCAAATTTTGGCGGAGTGGACTCCAATGGCCATCTATTTGCAGCAGCTTCTCGAAGCTCTCGTTGTCTGAAAAAAGAATTGGTTGTAAGGTCATTTTTAAACTAAAATCTAGAATCTATCGCTAGATTTCAAAAAATGTAGTATTCCAAAACAAAGGAACCGCCAGATACAATCCGTCGTCATGACTACAGCGGATTATATGCGCGTTTTGGATGGGAAATAAGTGGCTTTAATTTCTCTTGCGCTGAAAAGGGATACAGTTTTGCCTATAGCCCTTCGGGCTTGAAACTCAATGCTTTTAACCCCTGTCCAGGGGGGGGGGTCGGTAGTAAAAATCTCAGACATATATGAGTAGTAAAGGGATTTTTACGAATTTTTACATACCACCACCCAGACACTTGGAAGAGGTATTTTACCCTGGTAGTAAAAGTTTTTGGGACAATTTTTCATAGAGACCACCTATTTTTGGTTGCTTTTCGGACTGATTTTAAAAAAAGCTAAAAAATGATTATTTCTGTGACACATTTTTCACTTAGCTAGTGCAAAAATTAATGTTTTGATGTCTTAGAATTAAAGTCTTTTTATATTGACAAAAAATTTTGAGAAATTTTTGTTTGCAGCAAACAACTTTCCAACAAAAATTTTTTTCAAATTATAAAATTTTTTTCAGAAAAGTCATCCAAAAAATTAAAAGAATTACAAAAATAACTGAAATTTGCTAATTTTACCAGTTTTTACTACCCAGGAGTAGTAAAATTTTTTCAAATTTAGCACATTATACGACCCTTATTAGTATTTTAACTACCCTTAGCAGTAAATTTTTTTTTTTAATTTTTCGTCACACCGTGTAGAGATTTTACTACCAACCCCCCCTGCCCTGTCAGGTATTAAATACAAAACCTGGTTACTTACAGTAAGTTCTTTTCTTCCTCTCTGGAATCTTTGAGTGAAGGGGTAAGCTGTTGCTGTTGAGTGTTGATTTTACAATCCCAACAATTCGATTTCGCAACTGCTCAAAAAGCAGTATCTGCCTGACGGTGAAATTCATCATTTTGAGTAGTTCAATACGGTTATCGTGCAAGCAAAGTGTTTCGATCAAGTTTTTCTCTGAAATTTGATGCTCTGAATCAAAGAAAGAAAACAATCAACATCAAGAACAGGTTTCAGAAGCAATATACAGAACTATACACTATAGTCTAACTAGTCAAAAAACAATTTTCCTACCTTTTAATAAGACAATAATAATTTTACACCAATTTTTGTACAGGCGACACTGAGGTTTGATTCCCACTCACACTCACACAGCGGTTCAACCCGCCATGCCATGTGAGGGGAATTGGGTAGTCAGTTCAAGGTGCTGGAGCCTGGAGGCCTCCTGCGAACTCAACCAAATAGAAATAGAAAAGGATCAGCAAATCCAATTGTGAGACAGAAGAACTCTTAACATTCAGTTTCAACAAAAAACCAAAGCAACTTTAAAGTAATGTATAATATGTATAAACCTTGAAATTTGGCACGTAGTTCCCCATTGACATTTTGAAACCAATCTCCAGACATTGTTTGTTGTAGATGAAAAACTTCGTGCGTGGTCTGATGAGATAAATAATGTTGAATAATGTGATCCTTTAAAATCCTAGAAATCAAAATTTTGTGGTTTACACTAGAATTGATGTTGTGATATTTCAGAAAATAAGTCTGTTCACTGGTACAGTGTAAAATCTTGGACTTGGTACATGAATTGGAATAATCTCATGGCAAAAGTTAATTACCTATTCAACATGCATGCATATGCCAAATGATGAGTGCTGATAAACTTGTAAAAATGGTCATATTTTCTACACCACAATTTCATGCAGTTTTTTCAATACTTTTTATGTATTGTGATAGTAAAATTCAAGGTAAATATCTACTTACTTGTGAAATGCTCAAGTTCAAATTTTACAACTGCATCTGATTTCGTTTCAAATTCTTTCAATCTGGATTACAGGATCGACCTTCTTCCAATAAAAGGCACGAGGTTTAGGCACTATTTCGCCTTTTTGTATTTCAAAACACTTGCCCGCAGATGTTTTTTGACTTAAAAATTTTGCGCGAAAAAAAAACATCGATTCTGTGGTGGAGCACCAAACCGCGCCAATTTTTAATTTACTTTTACTATGCGTGGTCAAACTTCTTTGATTATATCCCAAACAAATGAAACGACGAAACCCGTGGACGACGCAGCCAAGGAAATTATTCGAAAATGGCGACTTGAAAACTTGATTTTTGGCGGTTGTAGGTGGTAAAAAGATGTCAAAAAAAAAACGAAAAAAAGGGTAAAAAGTGTTGAAATATGTAAAAGTTTGGAGTTTATATGTGTTAAGAAATTGGAATGGTTACATCCCAAGGGTAGGTGAAGAGCTTTGTGGATATTTTATCTAATTAATACTCTCTAGACAAGAACATATCGAGGCTTGATTCCATTCACCACCACACAAAGTTTCACAAAGGTCTTCAAGACAAGAAGTCAGTTTTAATATTCAGATCTACTATCCAATTTTCATAAATTAGCTAACACGTCAGAGGGAGGGTCAGTACTAAAATCTAGGACATTATTATGTTTAGTATTCAAAGTATCAAAAGTAAGTAAGTATAAGTTAGTGACATGGCGTCATGGGGGCCCGGGTTGTTCAAAAGTGGATTAGCAACCGATTACGATTAGCTTTCGATTAAATCTCAATTAGCGCCGTTTAACGCAGAACCGTTGGGTTGTTGGAGAAAAAAATAGGCTTGAATTTGGATTAAATACCGATTAAATTGGCCAAATTTTAATCCTCTCCGACCCAGGATTAACGAGGATTAAAGCAGTGTGGACCTAAAGCTCTAAAGCAGCATCTAATAACATGAAAACCAGCATAGTTTGCAGAGGGGTATGAACCCCCCTAGGTTTATTTCATCCCCCCTATATACCCATCCCCCCCTTTTGTAATGAAATCTTATCCCCCCCTTT
>NW_027103900.1:2000611-2052092 GCF_902728285.1 Clytia hemisphaerica
TTGTGCAAAATGCTGTCAATAGAATAGGGTAATAGAAAAAAATTCAAAAATCTCGAAAAAGTTTTTTTTTGCACTCCATCTCGGAGGAATTTGGCGAAAAATCGATGTTTTTCTTAAAATTCGTCAAAACTAGTCTATAAACACTGAAATTATGTCAAAAAAAGTCCAAAAATACTTCCTGCTAAAAATACTATAAAAGAATAAGAAAATATAACAAAATAAAGAAAAATCGGCTCAAAACGCTATTTTGCACTCCCCCGTTGGTGTTTTTAATGAAAAAACGTGATTTTTGGCGTTTTTGAAAAAAATATAAATATTTTCTAGCTTTTCCTTTGATCTACGACTGGAAATTCCTATCTTTCTCTTAGAATCATTTTTTATCCAACACAAAATGCTAAAATATTCTGAAAATGACCCTCCTTCACTGGGGTTTTTAAGTCAAAATTCAGTAATTTTAAGCCAAAATAGTATCTTTACTTAAAATTCGTCAAAAACTAGTCTATAAACCACTGAAATTGTGTCAAAGTAAGTCCAAAAATATTTCCCTGCTAAATGTTTTTCGAAGAATGAAGTATAGCAAATAGAAAAGTGGGCTCAAAACGCTATTTTGCACTCCTCCGTTGGTGTTTTTAGATAAACAAGATTTTTGGTGTTTTTGAAGAAAATAATATAACAATTTGTAGCTTTTCCTTTGATCTACGACTGGAAATCCTATCTTTCTCTTAAAATCATTTTTATCCAACACAAAATGCTAAAATATTCCGAAAAATGACCCTCCGTCGCTGGGGTTTTAAGTCAAATTCGGTATTTTGTAAGCCAAAATTCTGTATTTTTACTTAAAATTCGTCAAAACTAGTCCATAAACCACTGAAATTGCGTGTCAAAGTAAGTCCAAAAATACTATAAAAGAATAAGAAATAATAACAAAATAAAGAACAATCGGCTCAAAACTCTATTTTGCACTCCTCCGTTGGCGTTTTCATTGAAAAACGAGATTTTTGGTGTTTTTAAAGAAAATATAACATAATTTAGGTTTTCCTTTGATTTACGACTGGAAATCCTGTGTTTTCTCCTAAAATTTTTTTTCCAACACATATGCAAAAAAATATGAAAAATCGCTCTCCTTCGCCTGGGTTTTTAGGACGAAATTGCTATTGAAGATTCTTCACTTTCCAGCCGCATTGGGAGGTGCGGCGCTTATTTCGAAACTTAAACCTTAGTTACAGCGCTTACAAGGGAGTGGTATGGTGGCGCTTAATGGAGGAAATAAGGCGTTTAAGCTGCACAAATATTGTTGAAATAAGTTTTGAGCATTAATAACTACCTGCTGAGACTTTCAAAGCGAATGCATGTGGGATCTGAATGACGTAATGTCGTAACTCAAACGTAGTAGTAGTAGTAGTAGTTTTAGTTTACATTTTCCGATCACAGCATATGGTAAAAGAATGACTTAATTTCGACGTACAATTAGTATCGAGGAACTGAGGTTTTCGTGACGGAGGAGTCGCAACCGTGGTTTTCAGGGACAGGAGAAAATTTCGATTTTTACACCATGTTTTGGACTGATATTTTTATGAAACCTCAAACGCTACTTTTTATGGATATCTTTGACTTAGTTCTCAGTTAAGTTCATTGGGGGAAATGAGGCCTGGAAAATCATCATTATACACCCCGAAATTTGGAAATCCCAGGCCTGGGAAATGGCCATTTACCAGGCCTGTAGTTGTTTCACTTTTCCAGGGCAAATCCCAACCCCGAAAACGGACATTTCCCAACCCGAAAATGGCCATGTTCCAGGCCTGGGATTTTAAGATTTTTTCCTGTGCCATCACATTCGTTAAAGTTAGTACAAAAACTTAGCAAAACAACAAAGCTTTCACTTGTTTAAGGACTATGACGGTTGGATAAGTATACAACGGGGACGTGCGGGCAAGTGCCAAACGTATTTGAAACAGGGGTGTACTAGTAAATTTCTAAATTTTAAGATAGTTTAGCGCCGCAGACAATTTTTGGAAAACTCTTCATGAAGAATATAGTTCAGGAAGAGTTACGGAAATAATAGATTCCATAGGTAAAATACCGAAATGCCGAAGTTTTATGGGTATATTACCATCACTAGCAGCATTTTGAATATAAATACCGTACATATTTTACAAAATACCGA
The DNA here is from genome assembly GCF_902728285.1 of Clytia hemisphaerica. Classification (NCBI taxonomy): domain Eukaryota; kingdom Metazoa; phylum Cnidaria; class Hydrozoa; order Leptothecata; family Clytiidae; genus Clytia; species Clytia hemisphaerica. The sequence goes on from NW_027103900.1 coordinate 2,002,776, forward strand.
AATACCGAACAGAAAAAGGCCGATACCGTGTCACCGAAAACCCTGAAATTCGCATTCGCATTGTTCCATTTGGGTACTCTTTTGTACTTTTGTAGTAGGGGGGGGGTCAACGGTAACACGTTGATCTTGTTGTCCTAGATTACGTAGAATCTTCCCCACATTGATCAAGATATTGTAGACTTCATCAGCATCAGTCAGTGATGCAGGGAGTGAACGACATTCCCCGATTGGGGAGGAGACAGTTTCAGTGGCAAATTTTCCGGCAGCCGGTCCAAGTTGGAACATTTTGAACCTCTGTGACTTTAAAAAGCTCACTTAAGCTTGATTTCAGGATAATAACTAGTTCTTAATGAAATTTAAGCAAAGATACTAAACTTTGGCCTAACACCCAGCGAAGGAGGGTGATTTTTCATATTTTTTTGCATATGTTGTGGAAAAAAAATCTAGCGGAAAACCAGGATTTCAGCTTCGTAAATAAGTCTAAATAATGTTATATTTTCTTCAAAAACACCAAAAATCCCGTTTTTCAAAGAAAACGCCAACAGAGGAGTGCAAATAGCGTTTGGAGCCATCTTTTATATTCCTATACTTCATCGTTATAAACATTTAACAGGGAAATATTTTTGGACTTATTTTGAGACAATTTCAGTGGTTATAGACTAGTTTTTGACGAATTTTAAGTAAAAATACTGAATTTTGGCTTACAAAATACCGAATTTGACTTTAAAACCCCAGCGACGGAGGGTCATTTTTCGGAATATATTTAGCATTTTGTGTTGGATAAAAATGATTCTAAGAGAAAAATAGGATTTCCAGTCGTAGATCAAAGGGAAAGCCAGAAAATGCTATATCTTCTTTTAAAACACGAAAAATCTCGTTTTTTCAATAAAAACACCAACGGGGAGTGCAAAATAGCGTTTTGAGCCGATTGTTCTTTATTTTGTTATTATTTCTTATTCTTTTATAGTATTTTTGGATTGACTTACTTTGACACAATTTCAGTGGTTTATGGACTAGTTTTTGACGAATTTTAAGTAAAATACTGATTTTTGGCTTACAAAATACAATTTGACTTCAAAACCCCAGCGAAGGAGGGTCATTTTCAGAATATTTTATAGCATTTTGTGTTTGATAAAAATGATTCTAAAGAAAGAAGGATTTCCAGTCGTAGATCAAAGAAAAAGCTAGAAAGGTTAATATATTTTTTAAAAACACCAAAAATCACGTTTTTCATTAAAACACCAACGATGGAGTGCAAATAGCGTTTTGAGCCGATTTTGTCCTTATGTTGTTATACTTTTCTTATCTTTTATAGTATTTTTAGCAGAAAGAGTTTTGGACTTATTCTTACATAATTTCAGTGGTTTATGACTAGTTTTTGACGAATTTTAAGAAAAAACATCGATTTTTTGCCAAAATCCTCCTAGATGGAGTGCAAAAAAATTTTTTTTCGACATTTTTGAATTTTTTTCTATTAACACATTCTATTGACAGCATTTTGCATAAAAAATGAAATTCTAAAAAACCTAAAAAACCTTTAACTTTGCCGACAGTAAGCAATTTTCTAAAACAGGTAAAATCGAAGAAACACCACGACGTAGTGCAAACTCCAGCCTCGTTTGCAATTTTGTCCAGGATGGACTTTTTAAGACCCGGGTTTCCATAATCAGCATAAAATTTCCGTTCCAACGATGTATAACAACCCCATTCACCTTCTGGGTTAAGCAAAGTCGTCTATAACTCGACATATTGAATTCTGCTCCCAGACTAAAATAATAGGAAGATAGTAAAATCATTTTTGATTTCAGGAAGGATTCAATTTTACGTATACTAAATTTGGGGTTTTCAGCTTATTCCAATAAAAGAGGCCCCCCCAGCGGACCCAAAATTCACGCCATCACGCCAATCTTTTTTCGATTTCACGCCATCACGCCTGAAAAATTTGATTTTCACGATCACGCCAATTTTTTTCGATTTCACGCCATTACGCCTAGAAAATTTAGTTTTCACGCTAATATTTTGTTATATAAACTTAATTTTTGCCCACATATATGTGTGTTTGGTCTTCAATCAGTTTTTCGGCATTCTTATATGCGTAAGTCAAGATTATATCATTTTTCCTATCGAAAACACCCGAAAAATCTAGATAAAATGTTACCTCTGTTTTTCTATTTTTGACACAGGGGTGTTTTTTTTTGGTCTTTTCGATAGGAAAAATGACGTAATCTTGACTTATGCATATCAAAAATTGTTGGACAACTGGTCACATCAAAGGGCACCAGTTTGAGGGCTGAGGTATATTTGAGTAAATTGACAAAGCCCACCATGGTTGGGTAACCGAGAATTTTTTTGAATTTTGAAGGCTTCAAAGTGCTATTTTAGGTCCCATTTCAATTCAATTTGAAAAATAATTCATGTAAAAATAATGAAAATCTTTTAAAAGTAGAAGCAACATGAGGGGCCATGCCCACTAGTCCCCCCGTTGACGGGTTCCATGGGCATTAATTGTGAATTAGCGTGAATAGTTTTCAAAAGGGGAACGAGGAGGCGCAACCATGGTTTGCGCCGACGGGAGAAATTTTCAATTTAGTATGGCTAAAATCGCCCTCATTTACTCTCTTTTTTCAAAATATGGTTTAAATAAACACCACATAATTCCTTAGCCTAGTTAACTAAGCCCGTATTCACAAGGCTAGGACACACGGCTTATGGCAATATAGCGTTTTTATTATACTTATTACATTTTTTATATTTACGGATTTTAAGTTTGCCTTGGAATACTGGCTTAGGGAAAGGGCGCGTTCATAATATGAACGCAGGATTCGGTGAGCTTCTGATTGGTCAGAGTGGGTCACGTGGTAAAAAATCGGGAGTTTTCGTGAGCGATAGAAGTTTATAATTATTTTATCAGAAAACGAGTAGAAGAGGTAGCCTATAGAAGAGGATGGGACTCATTGAATGCAAGATCTTTCTTCGATTATATTATGATGGATATTTGGAATACTGTATCAGAAAAAGTTTTCAAGACCTGATCCCGACCTGGATAGTGCTCCTCTTGTTTTTGGGAAGAATTGAACTGATGAAGAAAGAAGAATGCTATTCGTCGTAAAGACAGCAAAAGTTGCTTGTTTCCAGAATGGCAAATAATAAAGTAAAGATTTGTGATTGAACATTGACTATCGTATGTGGCAATATATAAGAGAGAGTACTTGTACAGATCCTATGCTGTAGTTCTGTATTCTGATTGTATGCATGACATGATATTGTATCATACTGTAATGGATAGATGATAGACAGTTCTTGGTTTTTGACTGGTTGTGGTTTCTTGTTGTTTTATGAATTTGAGACTTTATGCTCGATTTTACAGACAATGACATCTTTCGTTTTCGAAGAACATAAAACTGTCGGTGCTTATTTTCAGTGACAGCTATACGAAATCAAGACTCAAGAAAATGTTTTTTTTTTGGGGGGGGGGGTTGAGGGATTGATTACATACATTGTTTTGTATACGGTATTTTAGCCTGCTAGTCTAAAGTAATTTTTATTTACAGTATTTTGTTGAAGGTTATTTTTAAGATGAGCTTTGTAAAAATCATACAAAATACTTTTATGTCAAATCACAAAATTATCACTCAAGGAACGAATTTGTCTCTTGTTGACTTTTCCATAAAACATAACTTTTTGAAAAAAATGAACAAATTTTTCCTTCACTCTCCATCGGCACACTTAACAATAGAATTTCATTTTATATTTTACAAAAGGAGCGCATAAACTGTAAGACGGAGAGTTTGTTTATCTAATTTTACAATAAGAGCCAATCAGAAGATAGAAAAAAAGACAAAATAAAAAAATTCTAAATAATGTTTTGATATTATGTTCTGTGTGTGGTGTGACTTCATATTTTTGATATGAAACGAAAAAGTCAACGACGAATAATTATGCAAATTATGTGAGTTTACGTTATCCCTCGCCGCGAAATTTGAATTGTCGTTGTTGTCAGTTGATAAGCTACCGAGTTTACTGTCCCTAAGCTAGTTATTCAGTCACAACTTAACCATCAGATTTATCCAAGTGACTGAATCAAACTAGCTTAGATTTCTAGGCTAATAATTCCTTTGATCAATCTGCTTAAAATTACACCTCATAATAAACCTGTTGCTTCTTTGTGTTTAAGGATTTGCTACAAATGTATGTTTTCCTGAAATAAAAGACCTAATATCTTTGATGCATCTATAAGAATAAGCATCTAAGAAAGAGAGGAGAATGTTAGTTACGGAGGAAGCGCACCATGGTTTACGCTGACGGGGAAAATTTTCAAGTTTCGACCCTCTCATAGCATTCGACTTTATCATTTTGAAGACTAGCTAGCAACTGCTAAAAACAATCGGAAGTTACAAGGATAAATGGCAAATGAATAGAACTGTTTGCACCGTTTCTTTTATGTTTTAAAATGAGATCTATAGATCACCATAGTTGGGGCCGACCAAGAAAATTTTGAAATTTAAACCCTCTAAATTGGCGAAAATGGACATAGAAATACGATTCAACTAATAAATATAATTTTGACGATCACGCAGAACTGCAAATTTCACGCCATCACGCCTAAAAAAACTCGATTTCACGATCACGCCGGCACTTCATTTTCACGCCATCACGCCACGAAAAACCCTCCATCACGCAATCACGCCAACCGCTGGGGGGGGCCTCATAAAAAGTTCAATTCTTTCAAGCGACTCTAAAATCATTTTCACTCACTTGTTTTCGAAAGTTCAAACATAGTTTTACTCCGCTCAAAAATGGCTTTTTAATGAATTCTGTCTCTTGGTTATACCATTTGTGGATAAAAAGTTAAAAGTTTTCTATCAACTAAAAGTAAGAGCTTTTCCAATTACTTTCTGAACGTGTTTACGTCAAACAGATGGCTCGACCTATTCCCCTAACAAAATACGCATTGCTTTAAAAAGATTAGATTTTCTGTAAACATAAATGGCTATATCTTTTGATAGAGAAGTTTTTAGAGAAAAATATTTTCAGAGGTCATTCCTTTGAAGTATGTGATGTGATTTAGGTATTTTCAAAAAAATGTTTAGTTCCCCTTTAAAGGGGGACCATTATCTGATATTTGGGTTTGGATTTCCCCAAGTGCTGGTATGACCTTATCGACTTTGGTTGAAGACACGAAATTGGCTGCTGGATATCTAGATCCCTACTACTGTTTTCTGTTTGCTACTGTTTCCCAGGACATATTTGATACTCTGTGCCTCTGTTATGGGTTCTTTTGTTTTTTTTTATTGACATAGAGGGCGCATTCTTTGCATGACTTCACAAATGCGCAGACCTTGTCATACATGCCTTGGAAAAAGAAGTGGAAACTCAACCTTATCTCAATCCCAGTCTGTCCAAGATAGTTTCCCCTGTGGGCCAGTTCAATAGCTTGTACCTATCGTCCTTTAATATAATAGTGATTGTCAATTCTTGCATTATAGGGTCGAATTGCTTTACCTCCTCCGAGGCGTTTCTTGGGACCCTTGAATATCTTTTTCTTATACACATCTGCATCTCACTCAATTTTTTTGTCTTTGTTTGTCCATGTGGCTATTTTACCAAGAGTAATATGATCAATGATTTGGGATCTATTAAGGGTATAGAGGAGATTGTTTATATCATTACATTCTGTTCTCTGATCAATGGGAACGCTAGTTAGGCTCCTTGCGTGCCTGCTCATGCAATCCACTTGATTGAGAATGCCCTTCTGGTATTCTACTATAAAGGGAATATCCTGGTGATTGAGTTTTATACGTTTTGTCCTGATTGATCCACTACGACGACCATTGAAAATGTGTATCAAGAGCTTGTGATCTGTGATCACCTCGATAAGAGTAGGCGAACCTACCTCTGAATCGCCGCAGGCCAAAATCTAGTCTAGTTTAGGGCAACCCTTTTCAGATATGGGCCTTGTGCTAGTATTGCATCTACCCCCGTTTTATGACCATCGACATTGATGAACGTATATCCTGTGATTCAAAATACCGAAGCAGGATGTCTTGGCGAAATGCATTGATTAATGTATACTGTGGCGACTTGGCAAGGGGTGCAGGTTGTGCAGTGTACCACCCAGAAAGATCTGAGAGCGGGGCGCTAAAAAAATTTTTTCAAAAAGAGCTTTTCAAGGGGGCGCCAAAATTTTGTTGATGTTTAATTGGGCAATTTGGCGCCCTTCGACACGTTTATAGCGCACCTTCTATCAATGCGATGTTAATTTTTTTTCGTTTATTAACTCTTGCATCCTTTTTTTGAGTTTTTTTTTCTTTCATAAAACTACCATCAACATTGAATCGCGAAAAGTTAAAGCAAGAGAAGTGTTGTGTATCCACCAGGGGTTAAAGAGGATGCTCGCCCCCAAAATGAGAGATTGCCTGAAGATCGGACCGGATTGGATGGCCAAATGTGCATATAGCATGTGAGATTTGTGTGTCTGGCTGTGGTGTATTTCTGTAGATGAGCATGGCTCTTTGGAATGCATCAGTGTCGAGGTTCCCACTAGCATCTGTATTGCCGACAATCATGCGTTTGACAGTCTTGACGCCAATTTCAGCACGGCTGTTGCTGTAAGGGAAGGCAGTGGAAGATGTACGTCGACGGACTCCCCATGACTTTAAGAAAGACTCTGTTGATCGGGAGGTGAATTCAGGACCACCATCGGATGCAAGCTCCTCAGGAATGCCATACGTAACGAATGAGCGACGTAAGCAGTTGATCAATCCAGCGCTCCCATCTTTAGCACGGTCCACGATTGGCCAATTGGAGTATCGGTCAACAGATACCAGGTAATACTTTCCCATGTAGTGGAAGAAGTCGGAGCACAGGTACTGGAATGGGTATTCTGGTGTTGGTGGTGTAGTTGGGGGCATGCTTGGCTGAGAAGGGGCCGTTACGTCACACTGGCGACATCTAGATCTTCGTTCTTTGATCGAGTTCGTGATACCAGGCCAAAACACCGCAGATTCAGCATGAGCAATCATTGAATTGTTGCCTTGATGTGCTGCGTGGAGATTATCAAGGATAGTGTTGCGAAGGCTGGGTGGGATGACGATCCTGTTTTTGAACATAACGACACCGTTTAGTGTTGATAAGTCCGATCGATATTGGTGATATGGGTGGAGTACTTCCGGAAGTTCGTCTAAATGCTGAACGAAACCAGATTCAATGATTTCTGTGAGTTGAACCATGTCGTTGTCACTTGAAGTGGCTTCCTTGATCATATCCCAGGTTACTGAATTGCATGTGGTGGTGATAGCAGCGATGGATTGGTTCAGGAGTCCCTCTTCGACTGCGATTGTTGAAGTTGTCCGACCAAATACTTTTGACGGAAGAACCTGATGGGTTTTCGGCGGTAATAGCTCAGTGGAGTAGGTGGAGCACACATCGTCGGGTAGGTGCATCTTGTCGGGTGACCTGAGTCCACCGGGATGTCTGGACATGATGTCTGTGACGCAATTCTTTCGGCCTGGGATGTAGCACATCTTGAAACGGTATCGGAGGGTCTTCACTTTTAGATTTTGTAAGCGACCATTGGAGATTGTATCTAGTGAGCGATCAGATAAGACACCCAACAAGGGTTTGTGATCTACTGCAACGATGAGATTATCGCAGCTCAAAACAAAGTGTCTGGCTTTGTCGAGTGCATCGGCTACTGCAAGGGCTTCACCTTCAATGGGGGCGTAGCGTGATTCAGCAGCATGAGTGAACCGACTACCGACAAGTACTATCTTCCAACCAGTGTTACAACAGAAAGGCTTGATTTCAGGGCAGTCGCAATGCTTCTGGAACAGCCAGTAACCAATGCCGGATTTCGACCAATCGGTGGCAAGGAGCGTTGGTTTTCGTTTGTCGAATATGCGGACACCTTTTTCAATCTCTACCACGATTTGGTGTTTGGATTCATCGAAGATCGTTTGCAGTCTTTCATTCCACTGGAACTTCATCATTGGTTTCAGTAGGGAACGGAAGGGTTCCATGAACGATGTCATACTGAAGACATATGTGACTTGATTCACAAGACCAAACCATGAACGTACATCAGTGAGATTCTTGGGTGTCGGGAAGGCCATGATGGCTTTGATGATTGTCTCGTTTGGACGGACAGAGGTAGGCGTGATTTCAAAGCCGGCAAACTTGCGGGAATTGTTCGGGATGATTGAGGTGATCGGTCGCTGATTTGAGGACGTCAGCTGATGCAACTTGATGATACTTGTCAGCCATGGCTGGGAAGTTGGAGGAGATGATACCCAAGTCAATGCAAGCACCTTTGCTGATGCAGAATTGGCTGGTTTCGTTGGTGACATACACCAGCTGTCGTGTTTCTTGGGTGTTGTTTGAGCTGGACGCAGGGCTGTTGATCCTCAGGATGATGGCACCAAGTACCTTGATGGGATTGCCGTTAGCTGCTCGCATCTCCATTGATACTGGAAGAAGGTCTGCTTTGGTTAGTCCAAGTTTCTGTACGCACTTGAATCCAATTAAACAACTTTGACATCCGGTATCAGCCATTGCAGGGATGGTAATGGTCTTCTCAGGATGGTTTTTGATAGGTTGGTATCCAAGTCGACTGTAACTTTCATCATCAACCGAGATATTGAGGTCGAGGTATGGTTGAGAGCTGGATCTACGTTTCTCCCAACTCTTTGAAGACTTGTTGTAGATGTGATGGCTTGTTGGCTTCCTTGGTTGTTGAATAGCGCAGAGCTCATTGTATGCAGATTCTTGGTCGTCGAAGACAGCACCTTGATTCTCTGTCTCAATCTTGTTTTGTTTTGGTTTGTCTTTGCTTCTACATACGCTTTCATAGTGATGTGGTCGATTGCAGTGACTGCTTACATGGTTATACGCTGGACATGTAGTCTTTCTTCGTTTGGCAATAGCTTTGAGTCGGTTGATCCGGCTTTTTTATAACCGCTGCGGATTGCATTGTTTTTGTGTTGTTGGAGTAGCTTGGATGCAGAGCGCTTCCCAGTTTCTCTTGCTTCTACAAAGTGTAACACCTCGTCAAGGGTCATTTCCTGGTTCGTTTGGCCAAGCAAGTCGAGTTGAATGTCTGAGTCTTCTAGGCCTCTGCAGATGATGTCTCGGAGGATCTGTTCGGTGTAGTCAACCTTGTGTTCACAGTTTGGACAATCTATGAAGTACTTGCAAACATTGGCTTGTCCTCTTAAACGGTCGCCGAAGGACCGGATTGGTTCATCTCGATCTTGGTGAGAATTATTTAGGGTGACTCTGGCAATCATAGTGTTCTCATCTCTCACTACCAACGACTTAATAGCAGCTAGGACCTCATCTTCAGTTTTAACAAAAAGAGTTCCTACTGTGGACCTGGTAAGTTCTTTGCGTACTTCATCGTCGCAGCATTCTAGCAGTTGGAGGACTCTCTCTTTTCCAGTAACTTTGGTTGCTGCAACATATTCAGCCCATCTGGTTGTGAAATATTGCCATTCTTCGCTGGTACCGACAGATAAAAATACTCATTCCATTTAGTCACCGAGTATAAGATCAAACATAGATAGGCATGTTTACCATTTACTTAGTATATTTAGTTATTTATAACGTTTGATCTAAAGTACAAGAAAGGAAATATATATAATCGTTATACCTACTAAATACTCTCTAGGCACCACCAAGAAAATTAAGCCAGGCTGCTACTGTGTATGAAAGGCATCGTCGTGTTTCTTTTCCCTTTTGAATCGAAGGCCTTTATTGTCAGCTCTCTTAGTGTCGAGAGCAAACCCCTCAATGAAGTCCGCAGATGAAGCTGACTAACTCCTTCTTATTCTTTGGAGTAGTTAAGTGGTTTAAGGCCTCAACTTGTTCTAGATCTGGACGAATACCTGAGGCTGATATTAGCAAACCCCAGAATTTGATTTCCTTAGCCCCCAACTTGCATTTCTCTTTATTGAGGGTCAAACCTCTATCAAGGAGTATACATAGTACCTTGTCTATTATCGTAACATGAGAGGCTTCATTGTCAGTGGTTACAATGATGGAAGATCCGCAAAGAGGTGTTGTAGAGCAGCATTGAGTTCTCCACTCTATACAGCTTACCTTTGCAATGGAACACCGTTAGGTCTTCTGCTGCCAGAATGCTGATTTAAGGTATATCTTGGAGAAAACTCTTCTTCCCGAAAGTTGTGCTTTAATGTCCTTGTGGGTCGTGGAATCGGGTAGTTCGATGATAGGAGTGCCTTCCCAGCTGGCACATAACGTTCTTTCAACGTCAACTTAATGTTCACAACATCCATTTAACGTTAGATGAACGTTTGCATGTCAGCTGGGTTGTTGACATTTTTAGTGTCAAGCGTGACTTCTATATTTCTGTCGTCCTTGGGTGCTATCACAATGTTTGATATCCAAGGAGTTTGTTTCCCAGCAGGGAGCTCCTTGATTATATCTTGTTTCATCATATCAGTCATTGTTTCATCTATCCGGCTTTTAAGATGATAGAGTATTCGTCTAGGAGGCTCTGCTACTGGCTTGATTGTAGGGTCAGCGGGGAGTTTCACTAATAATTTTTCAGCTTACCAATTCCTTCAAAGACAGATGATTTCTTGTAAATTTTTCTTCAGTTCAGCATTTTCGAGCTTTATCATTCTGATTGGCATGAGTACGTCGGGTTTACGGTTGAATTGAAGAATGTTCAGTTAATTTGCCTTGGTCCCAGATAGAATTGATTCACATGGCTCCTTGATGATGTACCATTTAACAGGAACAGTCCTATCCCCAAATTATATGCTGCATCTGCTTACTCCCAGAGCTGGTATTGAAGTACTATTGTATGTTTTTATCTTGAGGGAAGTGTTACACATTCTGTCTGATATGTTCCATTTGTTTGCTGTTTCAAGGCTACGTACAGATCTACAAGCTCCAGTGTCTGTGTACTGTGTCAGCACTGTGCCTAGGTGGTTGCTGATGATTAATTTCGTTCTGAACTCTTTATATGGTGAGTTTCTACTAGAGTTCTTTATTCTGAACAGGCTCACGTTGAAGACTGAAACATCATCCTCTATGGATTCGGCTTTCTATAGCTCGTTCAGTGGCTTTTCCTTTGGCTCCTTTCTGCACACTTTTCTATAGTGACCTGTGGTATTAAATTTACTGCAGACTGACGACCTGGCTGGACATAGCTTTGCATGCGTTAGGATGTCCTGTCTCTTGCCATTCAATCCACAGACGTAGCTCGGATTGGATCAGGTGGTTTTGATGAACCGGTACACGGACATGCGATGCAATTTTTAACGTGATTTTCAATCATTTTGTCCATACCATAGAAAAATAATATTGTTCGTAAGAGTTGTTTCGTTTTCTCGAACATGACAAATACGGACAGCATCTTTGTGAAATTTTGTGGGCAGTACGATTCAGTTACCTTTAAGAATAACACCATGGGTAAGACTGACGGTAAGCTCGTCTTTTATTTTACGAAACTGTTTAAGCCCGTCTATTCTAACATTTCGTAAATGTTCGTGTTTCTGTGGTTCATTCAATTTGTACCAATCGTTGGCTTGAATAATATTCTTTAGTAATCGTAGTTCGGTTTCGTTTCGGTTTCAGTAGCTATATACTCTATCTTGAAAGATTTCGTGACTGTGTTTACGTAAGATTCTATGTGGCTAGTAGCAACTTAATTCGTTTGATCAGAGGAATGTAAAGAGATGGAAAAACAGCTTTTCTGATTACTCAAAGTTCAACGATCACTTCTATTGAAAATTCTATTGTAAAAACGTTGATTACTCTTGCCTCCCGAATAGACGTCCCCCGCTAATTGTTAAATAAAAAAAATCCCCCCCCCCCCCCGCTCTTATTAAGACCCCCCGCTAATTAAATTCGAATAATTTAATATTTTATTACAGTGTAGATAGACCTTAAACTTGTTAAAATTTTCCTTTTTGCTAGTATTAGTTCTTATTTTACGTGTTCATTTGTTAAAGTTTCTTTTTTGTGGTTGAAATTAATATCAGTTTAAGAAATTCTGTATTCGAATTACCCCCCCCCTCTTATTCCCTCCCCCCCCCCCCCCGCCGCTTATTAGAATTTAATAAATTTTCCTCCCACCCTGCTTATTCAGACCCCCCGTCTATTCGGAAGACAAGAGTAGGTCATTAAATGAAGTCCTCGCCATACAAATTGGACGGTTTCTACATGATTTGACGATAAAAATGAAAATTTGTTTTTCCTTTTTTGCCGATTACTAGTTCAATTTTTAAGAATAAGGAGCAATATTTTTACCAATGTATAGCAAAAGAAATACTTAACGCAATGATATTAAATTGGTTCTTGTAAAACTGTCAGAAGTCGAGTAAAATCAAGATGATGTTATAATTTTCTCGAGCTCTAGCTTTCCATATTATGGTGTGGTCATGATGCGGTTATATAAGTAGAATCGCTAGGAAATTCTGAGCAAGAAGATATAGGTAGCTTTTCGTATAGGAAAGGTGTATCCAAAATATAAGCCCTAAAAGTTTGCGCATAATCAGGCTTGAAACAAAAGAATTTTGTCACAACACGCTAATTATGCAGTTTTTTTATAGCGACAACAAAAGAAACCTATTTACTCGACATAAACTCCCTTAAGGGCAAGATACCTGGTATATTACGAGCCGTTTTTCCATTGTTTTCAAGAAGCTGTTTTTCCATCTCTTTACATTCCTCTGGTTTGATCGACCGGATGTCGACTCGTGTAATCAGAAATGTTATCGTCTGATGAAACATGTTTAGCATCGAAATCGTGTAATCTTGTTGACGTAAAAGCATTCTCTCGATACATAACGGTTTTGACGTTTCTTGTGGTTCAAAATGTTAATTAGAGCCTTGTGATCATTAAGTAACGTAAAATTTCGACCAAAAAGATAAATATGGTTTTTCAGCAGCTTAAACCATACCGAGGCATTTTGCGCTCAATTCGAACGGCATTCGACCTCTTTCAAAGAATGTGACGAATAGCTAATGACTTGCACATCATTTGTACCAGGCGTACGTTGTAGTAGAATAGAAGAAAATCCGACAGGGCTATCATCGCAGTAGGCCATAATCTCTTTCTTTTCATCAAAGTAAGACATGTTTTTCTCATTAGAAAGTATATCAATAATAGCTTTAAACGACTTTTCACATGCATTAGTCCACTTAAAGGGGACTTAAAGTTAGCGTTTTTCGTAAGCAACTGACGTATCGGATGGGTAATGAATAATAAACAGGTATGAATCTTTTAAGGTAATTTGAAAATCCTAGGAATGTTGTGGCAGCATTTGCACTTTCTGGTCGTGCCATTTCTTTCAGCGCTCGAACCTTCGACTCGCTAGGTTGCATACTTTCCTCTGAGAAAACGTACCCAAAGTGCTCAAGGTGACGTTTATCAAATTTTCACTTTTTCAGATTGAAGGTAGTTCCCTTTTTAGCCAAAGATTCCAGTATCATTTCTAAGTTTTTATCATGTTCCTCAATAGACTCACCCTCGCTTTCGACCTCAGAATCACTTAAAATATAAGAAAGAGAAGAAGAGGAACATGTATCAATTACTTGTGTGGTTTTTGCAGCATCTCTAGAAATGTCCAATTTTTGAACAAAAATTACATTTCTTTCTGACCGCGGGACATTTCGTTGTACGTGGAAATTGACCCCCACATCGATAACATTTCTTAGATTTATTTTCGTCTGCAATCGATTATTTTCCTTTTCTTCCCTTGTACAGTTTCTTACCAAACTTTCTGCCGATTCGATTGATCTCTTCATCAGTCTTTTTCATTGAGTTGACGAAGACGTCCCTGCAAAATTCCGTATGTTCCAAATCTTTACCATAAACAAGCAATTTTTGTAAAGTAAGTTCTGGCTTCCGAAAACTATGTCGTTTCAACACTGGCATATTTGTGCCATGTTCAATTTGTCGTTTCAGTTCGACTTCCAATTGATCTTTAAAATCACATTTTAGGGCTGAGTGCGCAATCTCGCATAAAATTGATATAACTTCTCATTGCTCAGTTGCATCATTTGTCTGTAATTGTATATCTCTACACTGATGTTAGTTTGTGGTTTGAAATGCTTATCAAACACTTTGATTACATTTCCAATTATCTCATCTTGTTCCCAAAGAAAACTGTCATAGATATTATTTACTCTCTCGCCAGAATAGTTAATGAGCATTGCAAGCTTTTGTCGATCATTAGACACATTTAATGCTATATGCACTACTAAATAAATCATATATACAAAAGATAACCTTGTAAAATATAGCAACTACGTACTAAGTAACAAAGAATAATATATATTGTCTTGTCTCGATGTCTCGATTATTCATCTTCACAATACAACAATTGCTTTATCAAAAGCTGAATCATCATTTGAAAATTGGCTAAATCAAAATAAAATTTTCGTACACCCCCCCCCCTTTTACAACGTATCCAGTTGTTGGTTTGATCGCAACGTGTAGTTTCCTCTTCTTGTCATACTTTGTTTTTGCTTTGTTTCTCTCAACCTCTCGATCATATTCGTTCTTGAATTTTCCTACAAGTTCAGCGAGTTCGAGTTTTTCTTGGTGAGAATATTTACTTTTTTCACTATGCAAGTTTAAATGTTTGATTTATTGCCTATTCAGATAATACCGGGTGGCCCTGAAAAAACTTTCATACAAACTTTCTCAAATCTCAGACAAAGAAGCTTCATATCATTTTACATACTTCGCAAAAAATTCAGGAGGATATATCTACTAGATATTTTTTTACGCACAAAATAGTATCAAAATTTTGATAACCCGCAGAAAATTGACGTCAATTCAGAGAATGGGGGTTTTACAATTCTATCAAGTCAATAAAAACGTGTAAGATTAAGAGATTAATTCAACTGAAAACCCTAAAATGGTGTATACTTCACAAACGAAGATCCACACACAAATAATGTCATATAATCGTATCTCATCCATTACACAGGCCTCTAAGCTGTTTACGTGATGTCGTGATAGGGATTGTATTCGAGGTCGATTACGTGATTTGGAAATTTTTCCTTCGTGATCAGAGGTCAAAACGTGATCGTGATTTGAAAAATGTTTGAGCCGTGATGCGTGTTTAGGACTTTCTCAAAGGAATGCGTGATTATCCAAATGTTTTGCATTTTTGTGTGATCGTGAATGGAGACAAAATATTGAGTGGTATCATGATCAGTGTTACCCCTGGGGAGCCCCATCACATTCTTTTGATTTGCGTTATTGTGAAAATGGTCGAAATTATTTCAAATTCGTTAGAAAAGATAAAATGAAATTTTGTTAAGGCAGTTAACCTTAATTGAGTGAGTCTCAAGTCCCACACAGCACTCTCACCATTTTGCAGTTTGTCATTTTCGTGTTTTCTTTTGTTTTCATCATGTTTGTTCAACATTTTACTCACATTTTCTACCATTTTGAATATATTTCATATTTTCATTTAAATTCACATTTGGTTAGTGTTTTGTATATCAATATGCGTCAATTCAATTTGTAATTCACTTTTTGTCATAATTTATATTAGTTTTTCATAAATAATTTCTGGTCTGTATTTTATACATTCTATTCTGCAGAATGTATAAATAGCCACTTTCAGTTTTGCACTTCACTTCAACAGAGAAATTCAAGGAGTCAAGACATGTCAAGTCAATACATTTTTCAAACTTAACAATTATTTTGATTCTACATACACTTGGTGTTAATCAACACACACCCTGTGTACTGCTGCCTGCTTACAGCTTCTTATCTCAGGCTAGCTGGTGAGTTTTTCCTTTCTTTTGCTTTTGTTCTACAGTGGCTTTTAAGTTAAGTTTTCATTACATATTTTTCTAATACTTAATTATTTTTCTAGTTCTCAATTGTACTTAGCATTTAAATTCACTTCCTTTGATACTTAGTTTTTGTACTTTGTCAGCCTTTTTGTTTTCATTTTTTCATAAGACTTAGTTCATGTACTTTGTCAGCCATTTTGTTTTCATTTTTCATTAGACTTTTTTTATTTCAGTTTGAACACACACGCACTCAATCAATACATCAATCATTGTTCCAAACACGGCTTATTTCCCTGACTCCTGTTCCTCTGACACCACATTCAAACAGAACAATCTACTTCAACTCATGGCTGTTTGTGGGCGCGGTAAATGAATACTAGAAGAAAAGACCGCATTGATTACAATATACTTGCATCAACTGGTGAAAGAGTAATTCATAAATCATCATCAAGTGGACCCCACTCAACGTACAATCGACTTAATCATTCATCTCTGGACCAATCCCCGCTTGACTATTCACCAGTACCAGTAAGTGATACTACATTTTAACTTACGTCGCCCGACACTCAACTCACGTCGTCCGACACCCAACTCACGTCGTCCGACACTCAACTCACGTCTTCCGACACTCAACTCACGTCGTCAGACACTCAACTCACGTCGTCCGACAC
Organism: Clytia hemisphaerica; assembly: GCF_902728285.1. Classification (NCBI taxonomy): domain Eukaryota; kingdom Metazoa; phylum Cnidaria; class Hydrozoa; order Leptothecata; family Clytiidae; genus Clytia; species Clytia hemisphaerica. Next base: position 2,019,233 of record NW_027103900.1, read on the forward strand.
TCAACTCACGTCGTCCGACACTCAACTCACGTCGTCCGACATTCAACTCACATCGTCCGACACTCAACTCACGTCGTCCGACACTCAACTCACGTCTTCCGACACTCAACTCACGTCGTCCGACACTCAACTCACTTCGTCCGACACTCAACTCACTTCTTCCGACACTCAACTCACCTCGTCCGACACTCAACTCACGTCGTCCGACACTCAACTCACGTCGTCTGACACTCAACTTACATCGTCCGACACTCATAAATCATCATCAAGTGGACCCCACTCAACCTCCAACCGACTTAATCATTCATCTCTGGACCAATACCCGCTTGACTATTCACCAGTACCAGTAAGTGATACTACATTTTAACTTACGTCGTCCGACACTCAACTCACGTCGTCCGACACTCAACTCACGTCGTCTGATACTCAACTCACGTCGTCTGACACTCAACTCACGTCGTCCGACACTCAACTCACATCGTCCGACACTCATAAATCATCATCAAGTGGACCCCACTCAACCTCCAACCGACTTAATCATTCATCTCTGGACCAATCCCCGCTTGACTATTCACCAGTACCAGTAAGTGATACTACATTTTAACTTACGTCGTCCGACACTCAACTCACGTCTTCCGACACTCAACTCACGTCGTCATACACTCAACTCACGTCGTCCGACAACTCACATCGTCCGACACTCAACTCACGTCGTCCGACGTCTTCCGACACTCAACTCACGTCTTCCGACTCTCAACGTCTGTCGTCCAACACTCACTATTCGTCGTCCGACACTCAACATTCGTCGTCCGACAATCAACTCACGTCGTCCGGCACTCAACTCGCGTCGTCCGGCACTCAACTCACGTCGTCCGGCCCTCAACCCACGTCGTCCGACACTCAACTCACGTCGTCCGACACTCAACGTCCGTCATCCGACACTCAACATTCGTCGTCCGACACTAAGCATCAATCATTGTCTGCAATCAAAATGTCATCTGAATTGAATGATCTCATATTCTCGCTCTCATCATACCAGGATGAGATCCACGACATAATTGACGACTATGCTCCTAGACTGATTGACCAATCACCTGATGTTATGAAATCCTGTCTTGAGAAAATCCAATGATTGCGAACACAGTACCGTAACAAAGACAGAGAGATAAAGTTCCATCTTCAAGACCAAAAATCAGCAATTGGAAACTACGAGCAAGGATATGGCAAATCTTACACAGCAACAATTTCAGAAGTGAGGGAGTATGTACAAACTCTTAATCAATGCATTCAAGATCACAAGCTTGCCAGCTCCCAAGATGTGCAGACCGTCAATCAACTCAAGTCAACATTTGTTGCTGATGACCTCAAACGATCAATGGATTATCTCAAAACAGTCTTCACCTGCAAAGTCGATCGACTCGTTAATGATGATCTGAAGCTACGCAAGAAACAACTTCAGTCTCGTGTATCAGAATTCAACAAATTATCAGAAAAGATCAAAGAACTCATCGATCTGAAGACCAATGGCCAGCTTTATAACAGCATCAAGAGAGAGCATGATGAGCTGTACCAGCTTTGCATCACCTATGAAACAGATATCAACAAAGAAATGAATATCAAAGAACTTGATAAACTTGAGACATTTAAAAAAAGTCAGCTAAACATAAAACTGCCGACTTTCACTGGTTATGATGCATCAACTGACATCTACACTTTCAATTCTGAATTCGACAAACTCTACTCTGATACAACTCCAAAATCTCTTCAACCTGATCTACTCAAGAACAACCATCTGGGAAAGCATGCACTTGCGTTGGTCAAAAACGTGACCGACATCAATGACATTTGGCTTCGCTTGAAGGAGGCTTTTGGAGACCGAATACTGCTTCTCTCACACAAGCTGTCAACCCTCAATTCCATCGATTTCAAGTTTTTAAAAGACTCAGTCAAGACCACTGAATCACTGAGTAAAGCCATCAACGTAATGCGAGATCTCATGCAACTATCATCTACCCACAACATGGAAAAGGAACTTTACTATGGAGATGCCTTGACCCACTTATCTAACAAGCTTGGTCAAAGTCGTATGATGAGATGGCTGACTTTGAGCTGTGACAATCCAAGAGAAGGAAAATACAAGTGGAGACAGATGATCGAGTTTTTGGAGAAGGAAATCAAGATACAGCAACAAGTGACTGTCATGCAAACAAACCTCAAGATGTCCAACCCTGGTGGTGGAAAAGACAAAGACAAGGATGGTAAGAAGTCTTCTTACTATGGGCAACCTAACAGTAATCCTCAAACATCTCAAGATCCAAAATGTGTGATATGTGGTGCCAGCGATCATGTTCAAACCAATTGACCGAAGAATACCAAACTGGTGCAGTATTTCTCATGCAAAACGTTTGTCGACATGACCACAAGCCAACGACTCAAGTTCCGCAACGACAATGGTCTATGTCATCAATGCCTTTACCCTGGTGCTCAAATCAGTAAAGGCAAACACAGTGAAGGTCAACGTCACCTCCAATTGAAGTAGGCACAGATGGTAGAAATTCAGCATTGTTACCTTGTTTCACAAATTCATCTTTGATATCGTCATAAACTTTTCCTTTCAGTGGATAAAGTGGGAAGGTTTCTGTTATGCAGTCCATGCAGGGTCCCGTCATTACAGCGTTGGATCCATGACTGAGTGGGATTGAGATTTTGTAAACTCCATGTGAAGTGATATTGATTGAACCACCAACACCACCCATTTGGATGTCACCAGAGAATTCCTTGGTTGTATTGGGTCCAAGATGTTTGACTGCCTCAAAACGACTTATGAAGTCGCTGCAGCCTGAGTCATAAAATTTTGTGTACTTCCGTTTGTTAATGTTGATGGATTGAAGCATAAAGATAGCATTGTTGGAATCATCATTTCCTGGTTGATGGTTTGATTTGTAAGAGCTGTGAAAGATTTTGATGTCCTTGGAGTATGCTGGTAATGGTTGCTTCCTGATGCATCGGTTCTTGTAATGCTCGAGGATGTCTTTGTTGACTTGGTCGAACTTGTGATCATCGCATACCAAAACATGCTTATTGGTCACCTCGTTCATGTGTGCAGGACACTTCATATCAAATCAATTGAGTTTGTTCCGCAATGGATATCACGTAAATCCAGATTTACGCCTGCTTGGTTATCACTCCAACACTGGTGATGTCACCAACAATCAAAGCAACACTTTTCATGAAGATATGCTTCTTCAAAAACTCAACACTTTCAACGAAACTGAACGGGCTGGTAGCGAATGGTCATTTCGCTGTGTCAACTGCAAAGGTTGTGAGAGTGTCGTAACCAAGTCAATGAGATAATGAGCATCAGAGAAGAGACCGAACAGCAAATAATAAATGACTCCGTCACAGTGGACATTCAGAATCATCAATCAATTGCAACTCTTCCACTGATGAGTAATCGAACACAGCGTTTTATTTCAAATCGCGATATCGCACCGAAGGTCTACAATCAGCAATTGCATCGACTCTCCAAGAATTTCAATGATAAAGAAGACATTATCAATTCTGAGCTCAAACTTCAATCCCTTGGGTATGTCGACTTTGTCAAAAATCTCCCTACAGAGACTCAGAAGTCCTTGCAAGATTCACAGTACCAAAATTTCATCCCATGGCGTGCTGTGTGGAAAGAAAGTTCAATATCTACGCCGTGTCGAGTGGTATTTGATGCTTCCATGCCAACAAAGTCAGGCTTCCCCCTCAACAACATCTTTGCTAAAGGAAGAAACAACATGAATCGTTTGATGGATCTCTTCGTCCGCTAGAGTTGTCACTCCGTGGTTTTCCACACTGACATACAGAAAATGTATAATTCAATTAAACTGGACCTTTGCCACTGGGGACTTCAAAGATACTTATGGCAGGATTCACTTGACCCTTCAAAAACACCAGAAGAGAAGATAATAAAGACCCTCATATATGGTGTAGAATCAAGTGGCAACCAAGCCGAAAGAGGATTACGTGAGACAGCCAGACTTCTCAAAGATGAGTATCCAGAAGTTTTTCAAATCATATCCAACGACATCTACGTGGATGACTGTCTCTCAGGATCAACAAGCATCACCAAAGTCAAATCAATTGCAGACAACCTAGAAGTTGCCATAAATCATGGTGGCTTCGGACTCAAAGGATTCACCTTCTCAGGAAAAAACCCTAAAGAATCACTTTCAACGGATGGAAATTCTGTTTCAGTTGCTGGGCTGAAATGGTACCCTCTCAAAGACGAAATCTCTCTGGATGTTCAAGATCTCAACTTTGGGAAAAAGTCACGAGGTCGAAAACCAACCCTTGTCTCATCAGTACTAAAGGATCTCACACGACGCCAATGTGTAGCCAAAGTTGCTGAACTTTATGATATCACCGGCTTGATCACACCAATAGTTGCTACGATGAAACTAGATCTGCATGATTTAGTTCTGAGGAAACTGGATTGAGATGATGCTTTACCAGACAACATTCGCAACCTATGGATGGATCACTTTGAGATGATGAATGAGATCAAACAAATCAAATACCAGCGCGCTGTCATCCCAGAAGATGCTGCAAATCTAGACATAGAAACTCTTGATTTTGGCGATGCAAGCAAAAACCTCATTTGTGTTGCAATCTACGTCAGATTCAAAAGAAAGGATGCATCATTCTCATGTCAACTCATCTTTGGACGATCAAAATTGATATCTGACGAATACACCCAACCAAGGGCTGAACTGTTTGCAGCCATGATAAATGCGCATTCTGGACACACAATCAAACGAGCCTTGAAAGACTGGCACAAATCATCAGTTAAATTCACAGATTCTCAGATTTAATTTTACTGGATCTGCAACATTGATCTAAACCTCAAGCAATGGACCAGGAATCGTGTCTCTGAAGTCCATGCTTTACAGATACATTGCAATGGAAATACATCAAGTTCGAAAAAATGATTGCTGACCTGGGTACTCGAAGATGCACTTCCATAGAAGATGTCAATCAACAATCTAACTGGATCAATGGCTTTACTTGGATGCAAGGTGATCTATCAAGCTTTCCATCTCTTACCACCGCTAACATATCCCTAAGTGCCCAGGAGAAGCAACACTTGAAGAAAGAATCAAGAGAAGAAGTTCGCAAAGAAGGCATTGCCTGTTTTGTCTCATCAGCCAAACCATTGATCCCTGACATGATATCAGAACGTTACAGTTACTCAAAATACCTCGTTGACCCAAATCATCGAAGATTCAACACTGTTATCAGGATCATGGCTTACATTCTCAAGTTCATCCCAGCATGCCGAAAATTAAGAACAACTTCAAAATCCAACAAAGAATTATCCCACTTAAATGATGAAGACATTCTCAAATCCAAGCAATACTTCTTCAGGAAAGCCACTCAAGAGGTGAAACATTTCAATAACAACTTCAAATTCAAGAAGATACCTGAAGAAAAGGATGGTATCTTGTATTACACTGGTCGCATCTTGCCAACTGACAAGATCACTGCAATTGGAAAAGCAACCAACGCAATGAAGGACCTCAGCGCCTCAACCTTCTGTGTTCCGATCGTTGATAAAAACTCTCCTTTGGCATACTCAATTATTCAAGAAGTGCATTGGAATCATCATACAGCAATGCGTTCAGGTGTCGAGACTACATGGCGTTATGTGCTACAAATATGCTACATCCTTGAAGGTAGATTTCTTGTGAAACTTGAGGGCATCGTACCCTCGCTGTCGTCGTTATCTACTGAACCTGGGGGGGGGGGGGGTACTTAGGTAAAAGTGGATGATGGGTATGTGCGGACGGTAAGGGTCGTTTTTTCACCTTTCAAAGTCTCTCTAAGGGTCGGAAAAATCAGAAAGTTTTAAATTAGTCTCTCTAAAGCTGGGTGTCCACTGAAAAAAAATAAGTTCATCGCGAATTTGTTTGTCGCAAAAATAAATCCAGACTTTACGACGAAGAAAACAATAATAAACGATATAGAATGAAAACGTTTTCATTTTTCATCGCTTATTTTTTTTCGCCTTATCGCAAATAAAACAATAGGTTTTTAATTCCAGACATATGTCTGGATTTATGTTTTGTCAACAGGTATTTGCGACGAACTTATTTTTTTTCAGTGGACACCCAGCTTAAGGGTCGGAAAATTCAGGATTTTTAGGAAATTTTTGATTTCCATAGAAAATTTTTCAATAAAGTCTCTCTAAGGGTATGACTTTTTTCGAAAATTGAAAAAAAAAATTCAAAAAGTCTCTCTAAGGGTCACCTTTTTAGCAAAAATCAGTCTCTCTAAGGGTTGGTTTTCGGAGGTCCCGTCCGCACATACCCCTCATTCGCCAACTCTAGTACTCCCCCCCCCCGGGCTACTGAAAAAGAAGTTCAATGTTATCATGGGACCGCTCTCCAAAGACAACCTCAAAATAGCTCCTGCCTTCTTCCCCACACAGACAGATCTCGCCGGACCGTTCCTTTCATACTCAGAACATCATAAACGAACGACAGTCAAAATCTGGCTACTTGTATTCTGCTGTGCGACCACAACGGCCGTAAAGATCAAGGTTATGGATAGCTATAATACAACCTCATTTCTTCAAGCATTCACAAGACTTGCCTGTGATGTTGGATATCCCCAAAAGCTATTGGTAGATGAAGGAAGTCAATTGGTAAAGGGTTGTGAAACCATGCAAATCAACTTCATCGATCTTCAACAACACCTTCATTCGAAGATGAACATAGAATTTGATACCTGTCCCGTTGGGGGACATAATGTCCATGGACGTGTTGAAAGGAAGATATTAGAAATCCGCAAATCAATCGAAAAATCATCAAGCAAAGAACGACTCTCTATTCTACATTGGGAGACACTAGATGCAACAATCTCAAATTCAATTAATAACCTCCCTCTGGCTGTTGGTAATTTCAAGGAATTTGAGCTGTCAGATCTCATCACACCGAACCGATTGCTACTCGGGTGAAACAATAATCGATGTCCCACCGAACCATTGGCTGTTTCAAACGATTATGATAAAATTCTACGCTCAAATAAAAAGATTTTTGATGCATGGTTTGAATGTTGGCTCACTGCACACGTGCCAAAGCTCATGATCCAGCCGAAATGGTTCAATAGTGATATTGATCTCAAACCTGGCGACATTGTCTTGTTCACAAAACAAGAATCCAGTCTGGCTTCAGTCTATTCTATTCAGTCAGTATGGCATGGTTCGAGAAATCGAAGAAAGTTGCGACGGGAAAGTTCGAAAAGCTACCGTGGAATATCAGAATTCAAACGAGAAAACGAAACGAGAAACACATCGATCAGTCAGGTCATTGGTATTGATTCGAGGAATAAATGTAATGGATTTGTCAACTCAGTCGTATGGCTTGAAGGATTAAAATCCTCATTATATAATAAAACAAAAACAAAAAAATTCAAATTTTATAGCATTTTTCATTTGTCGGGGGAGCGTTAAGGCAGTTAACCTTAATTGAGTGAGTCTCAAGTCCCACACAGCACTTTCACCATTTTGCAGTTTGTCATTTTCGTGTTTTCTTTTGTTTTCATCATGTTTGTTTACCTTTTTAAGTTTGGTCAACATTTTACTCACATTTTCTACTATTTCGAATATATTTCATATTTTCAGTTAAATTCACATTTGGTCAGTGTTTTGTATATCAATAAGTGTCGATTCAATTTATAATTCACTTTTTGTCATAATTTATATTAGTTTTTCATAAATTATTTCTGGTCTGTATTTTATACATTCTATTCTGCAGAATGTATAAATAGCCACTTTCAGTTTTGCACTTCACTTCAACAGAGACATTCAAGGAGTCAAGACATGTCAAGTCAATACATTTTTCAAACATTTTTAAACAATTATTTTCATTCTACATACACTTGGTGTTAATCAACACACACCCTGTGTACTGCTGCCTGCTTACAGCTCTTATCTCAGGCTAGCTGGTGAGTTTTTCCTTTCTTTTGCTTTTGTTCTACAGTGGCTTTTCAGGTAAGTTTTCATTACATATTTTTCTAATACTTAATTATTTTTCTAGTTCTGAATTATACTTAGCATTTACATTAACTTCCTTTGATACTTAGTTTTTGTACTTTGTCAGCCTTTTTGTTTTCATTTTTTTTCATAAAACTTAGTTCATGTACTTTGTCAGCCATTTTGTTTTCATTTTTCATTAGACTTAGTTTTTGTTCAAATTTTATATTTCAGTTTGAACACACACGCACTCAATCAATACATCAATACACTGAATAGTGTTGTTCCGAACACGGCTTATTTCCCTGACTCCTTTTCCTCTGACACCACAATGTCACAGTGAACTTAAACTCCTAAACCTGTTAATTTTCGGGTCAGGGCTTGAGTTGCTTAGCATTCTAGCTCATTCTTTGAAAAAATTTGAATTTGAGTGCTTCCTTTGACCGCTTCGTTCTTTCACAAATTTCCTCCCCATTCATTGAGCTATGACGTCGTAGGGTCGTACAAGGTGCAAGAAATGCCTTTATTTTTATCTCCAAATACTTTAGTTAACATAACCGGTAAGGGGTATTTCTGCTTGTCGATCGGCGCACCCCACTGTCTTTTTTTGCTAGTGCATGAAATTCCAGTGGGAACAACCTGAAGCCCTTGTAATGAATAATCAGCCAACTCAAAAAGTAGTGTTATAGTATGGTTGCAATAACCTGACTTGCCAGCTGGACAGGTGCAGTGTCCTTTAATCACATCGGCAGACTGTTTGTCGGGTATGTGCGGCGGTCAAGGGTATGTTTCTCAAAATATCAGAAATGCACTGTAAGGGTGGACTTTTGATAAATGCACTGTAAGGGTGGAAATTTCAGCAAATCTGGGAAAAATTGCAAATTTTTGCTCGAAAATGTTGATTTTTTTGCTCTAAAAGAGTTTAAAATTTGAAAAAATGCACTGTAAGGGTATGAATTTCACCGATTTTTTTCTGTACTGTAAGGGTGCGATTCTAAAAGCCAATTTTTTCGCCGCACATACCGTCAGTTGGTAAACCCACTGCCCCCCCCCCCGGGATTTTGTATAGACATGGCTGAAATATATCTTTCTAACATAAACTTTCTCCCGTCTTAACAATGGAATGTTTATGCTTCTTTTGGTTTTCTCCAACTTTTCTTTTGCCACTGCTTATGCGAAAGTGTTCAATTTCTTTGATTGTAAACAATGGTAAATCTTTTAAACATTTTGCTCCAAGATTCCTCCTCTTTTTTTTCGTTTGTTTCAACAGTAATTTCAATGTTTATATCAATATTATTAACCAAATATTCTCTTTGCACTGCATGTTGTTGTTGCTTTCATCCGTCATATTGAACTCGCTATACAGCCCGGCTCGCTTTCACGGAAAATCAAAACATCTTGGGAAAGCTCATTTGAAAAATCGGTAAAATCAACCCCCCCATTTTACAACGTATCCAGTTGTTGGTTTGATCGCAACGTGTAGCTTCCTCTTCTTGTCATACTTTGTAATCGTAAGAATACCCTAAGAATTCCCTTTAGGGTGAGTTTCACAGAAATTGGTAAGAATATAGTCATTTTGTATTTGGTTAACAGAAAGAACCTGCTTCCTTTGTTAGACTTGGATTTGAACTTGGAGGCAGAAATGTAATTTTAGCTCCATATGTTCATTCAAGCGTCCAAAACTCTCAAATTGATCATTTCTCATGTTTGTAAAGAGTCTAAAAATGGTAAACAAAAGTCAGCAAATTCGTTAGTAAGCCCAATTTCATTTTCATTGTTGCATAAAGTATTTCATAGCTCGTTTACCAATTTGTTTACACCGCCTCATTGTTTTCCTCCTCCATAAGATGTTTGAAGCCAACTTAAAAAATCTCTTCCTATTCACTCGTCCAGTATCTTTGGTGCAGCAGGAGCGCCGCAGTCATACTCACGATTTACTCCAGGTTACTCTTCGAAGTAATAGTACCAAGGATGTTTAGTGTTGATATGCTATCTCAACCTTCTGCAACTTTTGAAGTCACCATGTAAATATAGCTTTCTAGGACACGTGTAAAGGTCCCAGACTAACTGGTTTGGTCGGAGTTTTAGCGTTACTTTTACCATTTGCATATCCCCACTAAGCTCGCTCTTCCAGTTGACCTAGAGTCGAATCAGTCGACACATTATGAATGACCTGTTTTGAGAAGAACCTTTTGTGTCCTTTTCCTGTCAAATACTTAAAGGAGGTTTTTAGTTTATATTTCATTTGTTCGAATCAATGAATAGAATTGTTCGATTGACCCCCCAAAATGAAACGACCAATATATTCCAACCGTTTTCAAATTCTATTCTTCAATAAGGAGAGAGAAATCAAGCGGTTTGTGTAATTTACGATGCGCGATCCAACGATTCACGATGCACGATGCACGATCCATGCATATATTATGGTAATTATTCTAATTATGCATCTATAGGTTTTAGTAATCACATATTTTAATTCCTTCTTTTGTATTCCTGGAGAATAGTATGAATACTATCACTTCAAAGAAATTTGGGTCCATATCTATTGCCATTTTATAGCAGTTTTTAGTCAAAAATGGGGTTTTTGCTTGAAACGTTGCATTTAAGCCAATTTTAGCACATATTTCAATTCCATAATGGGGGATATACCCAAATGCCAAACCCAGATGACTTTGATTTTCCTGCATTATTTCCAGAATACTATCACTGCAAGAAAATTCGGGCCCATGTCCATTGTCATTTTAGAGATTTTTTCAGTCCAAATTTGGGTTTTTGCCTGAAAAATGGCTCTTAAAAGGGATTTGATTTCCAAAATGGATGACATAGACGCATCCCAGACCCAAATGATTTTGATTTTCCTGGAGTATCTCCAGAATACTATCAATGCAAAAAGAATGTCAGTCAGCATTTAAACTCAGTTTGTCGAAGCTTGCCTTAAAAAATGCTATTGTTTGATAAAAATAATTTGTTTTTGCTAAAAAGCGATTTTTGAAAACGCCATTATGAATTTTTGAAAAAAGTGAAAAACTTGAAATTCATTTTGCTTAAAGACTTTATTGAAGACTTCCATCTCTGAAAATTTCAGACATGTGAATTAATCAGTTTAAAGTTTATGTACTTGCAAAATTGGCCTTAAAAAGCATTTTGCTACCCAAAATTGGCTTAAAACGGCTCGTTTAGGGTTCCAATGGGCACAATTTTCAACCCAATATGATTATTTTGTTGTTTCTACATAAAATTTAGTACAACAAATGAATAAAATAAGATTTGAAATAGTTTTGACAAATTTACAGGCCTGAAAAGGCCAGAAAATGCCATTTTTTCCAATTTTTGCCGGTAGTGCGAATCAGTACCCCCAGGGGGGTTCGGCCAATTTTGGACTTCTGACCTTAAAAATTGCGCAGAATGCCTCACAATAGGTTAAATTTTCATAAAAAAACACTACATCTTGAATTTTCTGACTTTGACATTTGACGCCCCACCCTATCTAAATTAAAACCTCAAATTTATGAGGCTGTAAGGAAATATAATCTCCTTAGTGCTATCTGCTGGAGACTATAGTTTATCATCAATCCTTAAAGTTACCTGAGAGTCAAAGGTAAGCAAGGCGTTGCTTTATATAATTAAAATTTCCAGGTGCCACTGAATCAATCAATTACCATCCCCTTGGTGATATTTTGATTAAACAGTGGGGTTCAACCACTGAGCTATAAATGGTATAAACCCTGGAGACAGTTACTTTCAAGATTGTTGAAGCCGGTCTTTTAAAAAGTTTCCGTTTACTTAGATTATAAATGCTGTAGCAACAAAGAGCTAGACCAATCTTCTCTGCGCTATCCTTCGACTGTTCGAAATTTCTTAAGGCCGAGGGAATTTGAATATGAGAGTTCAGCGTCGGCTGCCCGTATGTCAAAAAAGCAACCGCCTTAAAATTTCATTATTTCAAAAAAATTCATCATTATGGACGCAGTCACAAATAACTTGTGTTCACGTCATTTCCAGCCCTAAAAAGTGAGTCATCGGTTGGTCGGCACTAAAATCGTCGGAAAAATAAGGTCTGAAAACATAGGCTTTGTCATAGAGTTACTTTATTCATTAAAACCTTACACCAACCAGAACCTCAGCAATTGTATGAAAAGTGAATTTTCACTGTGTTTATATACTGCGAGCGATGTAAATTTCCTGTTTTCGTACTACAATCCGATAAAGCTAACCACAGAGTCCTGATATTGCCCAAATTTTTGTTCTGTGGATTTTTGTAAACAACAATTGGGCCATTTTAGATTTGGTCCACAAATGCTAGAGGTAATTAGTCAAACAATTATCAAATTAAACCAACCTAATTGTGAATTGAGCGATTTGAATTTAATTAATCAAACGCAATTCAAAACACACCAGTGCACTGGCAACTGGCGGGGCAGTGGCGCACATGCTGCTTACAAAGATTGATAAAGTTTCAGTCGGCGTAAAAGAAATTATTCATGTCAGCGTCAATTACTGCAAAAGTAATGGTAAATTTTTATAATTGTTGATCTTTAACAAGAATTCTATTTCCTTTTAGACGGCTGTGCTTATCAACATAATTGAAGAGAGATCTACAATAGAAAGTGACCATCCAATAGGTAAGACTTTAAAAATACATATTTTTAAGAGACTTATTTTTCAATTATAAATTCCTTTTTTCAGACCCACTTTTGAAGTGATTTTTTGCCAATTTTATAGCTTGTAAGAAAACTGCTTCTGGCCATTTTTTTTTAAAAATAGAAAATGATAAAAATCCTGGATAAAAGAAAGGATAAATCAACAAAACGCAAAAGTTTGTTCTCGCAAAATATTTTGGAAAGGTTCAATTCGCGAAAGCTAATTTTTGCGAAATGGGTACCCAAAGTAGGACCGATTTCTTTTGGTAACTTGGGAACGAACTCAAAGAAATGTTAGAAACGCCCCCTTGAATAAACGTTCCTCCTAAAAATAAAAAAAATTAATAAACACCCCATATGTTTATTCGAAGTAATACGGTATATTTTCTTTTAAGACAACCTTTTCACATTGATTTAAAGATTTTAATATCGCCATAAAAAATCAATGAAGAAGAAAACGAAGACTGTTTCAAACATGGGTATTTCATCAATCTGATTTTCAATATTTTTCAGGTTTCGAGGGCCTTTCCGAAACTTTTTTGAAGAAATTTCCAGAAATTCTTTAAATTTTTGGAAGATTGTGTCTTGAAGCTGCTTGAAAACAGATTGGTGTAATATGGTAAAGGGCTTTTAGTTAAAATTTGCAATATAGATTTTTTTATTTATCTATCCAGGGAAGGGTGAGAGACGAGAAGTACAAGGAACAATTTAGTGGCCAAGCACTTTGAGGTAATCTATATTTTATCTAAAATTGCAAATTTATTTTATCTAATCCTGATATTTTACCCTCCCATTTTTAGGGGGGATGTTAGAATAAAAAATTTAAAACCCCGCCCAAAAGGTGAGAGTACTTAACAATTTTATAAGGCTTTTCACATGCTTCTATAAATTTTAAACATTTTCTTTTCTTTTTTTCTTTTTATAGGAGATCAGTGTGGTTCATACAGTGAAGTCCGGTGATAATCAATCGAGTTTGGATGGAACTTTCTTTATATATAGTAAAGAACGCATTATATATAATATCCAAAGCCACAGCCAAAGCCAAAGCCAAAGCCTTAACATATTTAATTATTCACTTTTTAGTTGAGAGTTGAGAGGACTACCCAACTTATTGTAAAAATACAGAACTCAATATAATCAAAAATTGTTCCAATTATTGTCTTTTCCCTTATCCTGACATAGACTGCAGGCGAGGTAAATATTTTGAGTGCTTCAACACATGTATGATTATAATCAAAGTAGTTATTTCGCCGAAGCATCCAAGACCCAAAGAATCTCAAATCCATATAATCATCCATATCAACTGTAGGGTCTGAAAATAAAAAAAAGTACTGATTGATATCTGCAGGAATGATGGAGAGATGCGAGATGCCCGACGATACTGAAAGAGAGCTGGGCCTTAATGCCGACAGGCTGCTTGTTCCTTTTTAGAGAACAAATTATCTGTCAAAACGAAAACAACAAGCAACATGCTGAATGGACCTACCTGATATAGGTAGTCGAAAACATTCTGAATGAAAATGTTCGAACGAAAAAGAAATTATAACAGCATACTACCTAATAGCCGGGGGGAGCCTAATCAATTTTTCGAAAATTTTCCATCCAGGACATTTTTCATTCCAACCAACACATATTAATGATGACGCCAATTTTAGTTACTGAGAAGGGAAATAAACAACATAGTCCTTTAAAAAATATCAAAAAGAACTTTTCAATACAACTTGGAACTAACTGTTCATAGTGGGTCCATTTGTTTCAGCATCATTTATGTCACTTATGCCACTTTTTTCCCATTTGTTTCATCAAAATGTGTTCAAAAGTGTTAAAAAATACTTACATTTTTACCACCTCATTTGTGTTCTTTGTGTCAAAAGTGGAAGTTTGCCAAGCTTTTCCAAGCAAAAAGAAATTCGCGTTTGTTTCTACATTCTGGGTTAACGGTGGAAGAATGTTATTCTAAATGGCGGCAATATAGAATGCATAATTACGATGCGTTTCACTTTCGTTTTTTTGTTTGTTTGTTTACATTTCAGACATAATTTATGCGGCCATTGTTGACGTAACTAAGAGTTCGCAAGATGGTAGACTTTTGCATTTTTAACACGGTTTCCATTTGTTACACACGATGGTGGCATTTGGGGGAAAGATGACAAAAATGGAAGTTTTGAGGTAAGAAACAAATGGACTCAGTAAATCCGGCTTATTTGTGACTTTTTCAGTATATATTTTCAACATGCCAAGTACCGTGATCAAAATAAATCATATATAGAATTTGTTTTCTAAAGATCTTTTTAAGTATCCTCGACAAAGGTCAATCACAAAGCAGATAAATCCGGAAAAAATATTGGATAAAAAATTTTTTGATTTTTTTTTTAATTACAAATATAGTGCACAAGGGTGTTATTACGAAACTGCGCAGCTCAAAATTCCTAAAGTCCGCAGATAAATTACAAAACTGCGCAGAAATTACAAAAGTGCGCAAAAAAATACAAAACTGCGCAGAAATTACAAAGCTGCGCATAACAAAGTCTTTAGTCTACTATTATTTCAGGGCAGCAATTCAATCGTTGGTAGCAAGAATTAAGAAGATAGTGATGAACCTAGTATCGACGTTACTATCAACGAAGAGACTGTCAAAAATATCAAAAGGAGCTGGCCAGATGTTTCAATGGTAACAGGTTGTTTCAACAGAAGACTTTGCAAAACATATCGGCCGCCCATCATATATACGCTTCGGAAATGAGTTAAAGATTGCCAACATTTTTGTCCTACAAAATGGAGTTAAAACAGCTACGATCAGCTCCATTGTTTCATTCATGTTTTCCAGTCCCCCGTTAAACAGCAAATTACCCCTTATCCATCCCCCCCCCTCAATTTGGAATTCCATTTGTACTGTGCCCTTATTTTCTAACCCCCTTGAATGTTCTTCTGTTTTTCTAAAGTACCCCTTAGATTTTTTGCTTTCGAGATTGGGATTTGTCTTCGATATTAGATTGGAGCATCGAATTTCTTACAGACATGGCCCCTGGAGTGCGAATCAGATAGAGGGGGCTGTACTAACGCACTTTGTAACAATGCCGTCACTCTTTGTAATACAACTTGACGCACTTTGTAATAAAAATCAACACACTGAAACACATGGAAAGCTGATATACTCTTTAATATAACACCTGACACACTTTATAATAAAGGGAAATTTTCATTAAAAACAAAAGTCGAAAATTTTGCACAGTGTTTGATTATTCATAGATGAAATAATCATTTTAAACGACCGGGACTGGGGGAGTACTAGGGTTAGAGAATGTCAGGTCAGACCTGAGAAAAACTGGCTCTAACAGAGAATAAAGTTATCCTTACAGAGACAAGTCGAAAAAGTGACTCTAAGAACAATTATTAAAAGAATTTCTAACCTTCTAGAGATCTTTTTTTGACTTTTCAAGTTTCGTACCTTAAATAATTCAGAGAGACTTGGGAAGGTCAAAAACCAAACCTTAGCATCAGCACATACCTGGCAAATATTAATGTCTAAGTACCCCCTCCCCCTTTACCATTAAAAGAATGCAATAAATAGAACGAGGCTAGAGCTAGAGCTTTACTGCCAATATATATGAAATTGTATATAGTTTGTATACGGTATATTGTATATAACCTGACCTGTGTTGACAAATAAATAAATATCAATCTGACAAAGATATATACAAAAATTTACAAAAATACAAAAAGTTTACACCTTGTATATATGAATCGAATTTAAACCAAATTAAACCAAAACATATCAAAAAGCTCAAACTCTATATTCTGCTATTTTGGTCATGTTTGCTATTTTCAATATTTTAGCCCACAAGGTTGTACAGTTACTTTTTATCTTAGAGAGGTACGTGAAATTTGTGCAGAGATTTGAAATCCT
This sequence comes from Clytia hemisphaerica, assembly GCF_902728285.1. Lineage (NCBI taxonomy): Eukaryota > Metazoa > Cnidaria > Hydrozoa > Leptothecata > Clytiidae > Clytia > Clytia hemisphaerica. The sequence goes on from NW_027103900.1 coordinate 2,035,803, forward strand.
CAATGTACTCATCTTTCCTTTTTCTTCATAGTTTCTCAATATTTCAAAAACTTTTAGTCATACTAGATTGTTCACCCTCGTTCACCTCTAATATATCTTTCCTGTATAACTTTCTACTTTAGCATAAGTGCTGAGAATTTGTTTGAAAGGTTAAGAATCTACATACTTTTGGGACAACAGACACTATACAATATATGCTAAATCTCAATAAAACAAAATCAAACACAATCAACTGTGAGAGGCATTTAATTTTGATGATGCCTTGAAAAATAAATAGATATAAAAAGAGTTTGATTGAATAGACCATGAGGGCTATTTTTGGCAAAATATTGCTATTAGATAAAAAAAATAACTGTTTGAAAGCTTGAAAAAGCACAAATTTGGAAAATTACATGAAATATTCTAAATTTGGTGGAAATTATAGTGAAATTTTTAAACCAATTTTTTTCCCGCAAAAGTTTTTTTACCTTTAAAAGCTAAAACTTTGTTACTGCTGTTATTTGCATTGCATCCATATCATTGAGACGTGGAGTTACACATTTTTGAGAATTTTTTGATTGACTTTACAGTAGAAAATTGATTTCGAGCAGGTCGATCAAATTTGATAACAATCTTGTCATTGTTTCCCTCACTCACATCCATTTGGGTTAACCGGGTGAAGGCTCATTCACTTTCCAAGTGAACCGTTGCCATCAGGAATCGAAACCTTTGAAGCATGTGTAGTATTCAAGGTTAATGACCACTATTCCACGAAGCGCCCATCCAACATGCCAGACTCTCCCATTTGATACAATCGATATCCTTTTCCAATCGATTACTAATCGATAAATAATTGATGGATTGGATATCTATTGTTTTTGATAATCGATAGTCAATTATAATCAAGATTTAACGGTAAGCTTTTGATTGGCTATCAATTGATGGATTTTCCATCGATTTACTCTAAAAGCCAATCGATGAAAAACCAATCTATTATCAGTTAGAATAGTCTCGATTACCTATCAATTCAATGATTATTGAAATCAAGCGGTATCCAATCAATCGGTTGGTTAGCGATTACCGTAACTTGGTCTAATGTGTCGACTCCCCTCCTCTAATTCCGACACCCTTTTTACCAGCTGAGATTTATAGAAAGATTGAAACTGTTTTTCTTTGCTTATATAGTGGTCAGAGAGGAATAACCCTTTTCAATCAGTGATTCAAGCTTTCATATTATTCCTTTCTCTAAAGAAGAGTGTCAGAATTTAGACGAGGGATGTCGTTATTAGACCAGCCCAACTACTTACGGTAAGTCATCGATTGGAAATAGTTATCTAGAGTGGGAGAGTCTGAAAACTGACACATCTCACCTACCTACCGTGAAGTTGGGTAACTTGCATCAGTGGAGGGAAACTTGCATAGCAATCAATCAAATGACTGACCAATCAAATAGCAACAAAAATTTCAAAACAAATGAACTACGCAGCTCCGCACACAGCTCTACTCTATCATTTTTGTTTTGATTTAACTTTGTATTTTAATGACCAGACGGGTCATTCATTTGAGGGCTATGCATGACTTATACACATTGGCATCCCCTGCCATAAATTTTTTGTGAAATACTTAGTAAATGATAATCTGTCTTACAACACAACTTAATCAAATATCAACAAATTATTCTACCTGTAAAAATGAAGATCATACCTGTCTGTGTTGTCTGTGTTGTTCGGTTGTGTGTGTGTAGTGATTTTCAAGGACAGTTCTTTAATTGTAAGATTCATATCACTTTATTGGTGCATTTACTAACTACACAAACATAAAATACTATGCTAAAAGAAAAATAATCCTCTCTAAGTACTCTAAAAACACCAAAAACATGACAAAAACATGACAAAAATACAAAAAACCAGAGCAAGTCACGAATGCTTGGTTACGCCTACCTAACACTTGCAGAGGGGAATTATTAAATTTTATCTTAGCGAGTGAGTCCATATTTCAGAGTTTTCGAGAATGTTCTAGAAGTTTCAACTACTTTCGTTTTCTAATTTTTCTTCCGCACCGCCGCCGCCGCGAAAGCCTATCGCAATACTTTCGCTATGCGAAATTAATAAAAGAAGATTTTTCTAAGATTTCAAAACGAAGCTGTCTGACATGGCTGGAAAATCAAGAGGAGACGTTCAAATCTTTTTGGGGCAATGGGTTTTTAATTTTCTATTTTATACACCCCCCTTCTCACACACCCGGCAGAATTTTTTCAGCCAGTGGGGGTAAAAATAATGGACTAAACTCGATGGGGATTGCTATCACCATATTTTTTGTATGTGGGGATTTAAAATCTATTGTTTTCAAGTCAGAAAATTCAGTGGGGATGGGAAAAATAAAATAATATTTTGCATTGAGGATTGGTTTATTCGATTACTTTTAGTAGGGACAAAGTTTAGAGTGTAATTTTCCACTAGGGACGATATTTGGGCCAATTTTTCCTGTGGGAAGGGGTCCCAGTGAGTCTGTGAGAAAGGGGTATTTTTATTATGAAAGTTAAAACAGGGTTATGACTTCCCTATGATAAATGTTGCTATAATTGGCCCATTAGTAAGATCAGTATTTAGCATTTTTAAGTATTTAGAACTGAACCCAGTTTACTTTGTTTACTTTAAAGTCTGAGACTTTGAAATTTAATCTTCAGTTTTTTCTTTTTTAATTGTAAAACAAAGCTATTTACAGGGCTTTTATGGTATTTAAATTTATATCTTATTACAAAGTGGGCCAGCTTTTGGTATTAAAAAGTGTAGTAGGTATTGCAACTGAGGCGTTTATTACAAAGTGTGTTAGAACAGGGGCCAAAAAATTATTTCACCTACTGCCTGTGCCTGCGGTTTGTGTAATTTACGATGTGCGATCCAACGATTCACGATGCACGATGCACGATCCATGCATATATTATGTTAATTATTCTAATTATGCATTTACAGGTTTTAGTAATCACATATTTTAATTCCTTCTTTTGTATTCCTGGAAAACCAATCTAAAGTATGCGTGTATATATTTTAACCTGAACAATCAAATCAAATCAGAACATGAACTTTTTTGCCCATGCTTTGAATTGAATATCTTGTAACCTTTTTGTTTTCTTTATTTAAAAAAAAAACGTTTCTCCGATTAAACCAACCAAATGCATTGGATTGAGACAGGGTTATAAACAAAAATTTACAATGTTGTGGTAAAGTAGGGAAGACGTTTTTTAATGAAGAGCGCGTGTCTAAACTCACCTTTTTTGAGAAAGATCAAATGAATTAACTTGATCATCAAACAAAGAAAAATATCAAATAAATAAAAGCACCAGTTATTGCAATTCAGTTGGTGAAATGCTTTTATAAGAACATGCCAAAAGTAATAATGTAGCCAATGATTCCTTATTCACTGTTCTTAAAAAATAATGAACGTACAAAAATGAGTATGTGTTTTAATAAATTTTTCGCGCCAAAACTTTTCTATGACGTCAAGGCTTTCAGATTTTTTCTACACAGAAGATATAAGTTATTTCCCCTTCTTTTTTTAATTTAATTTTTTTTCGTTATTGTTATAGGATGTTTTGTAGCTAGCATTATGAAAACTTATTCGTGCATAATTAGAATAATTAACATAATATATACATGGATCGTGCATCGCGAATCGTGAATCGTTGGATCGCGCATCGTAAATTACACAAACCGCTGTGCCTGGGCGACAAAGAAAATTTTCGAATTCTCATCCTTAGTTCACCACCTTAATAAACAGTATCTTAAGGATATTTAAGTATAAAAACTTTGCAAGAATATGAAAAGAGAATTGGATTCACATTAATTAACCCCCCCTTAAATTCATGATTACTTTTTCTTTGGCCCCCTTAAACATAAGCTCTCCCTCATTTCTGAAAATTTCAAAGACTTTCCCCTTTAAATTTTGCCCAAAATTCAAGTGAAACCGTGGCTCTGCAATATTTTTGCAGTAAACCTCAAAACCAAATTCTTAGCAATGCAAAACATGAAGACCACTGTTTACTGCCAAATATTATAGGACTGATTGTAATGGCATCTGAAATTTGATTTCCACTGAACATTTAATTTTCAACTTCCTTAAGCGAAGAAATTTTGGCAATTTGGCGAATATGGGCCAAATCTACCAAAATGAGTTTTCTTATTTAGTAGCTTTTTTGACCAAATAATATCCTTATTCGGCAAATTAAATACCTGTCTAGTTTCATCGCAAGCCGTCTGCAAAATACACCCCTGAGTCAGTGGCCCGGTCAGATCCACCCCGGTGAGTAGCCCGGTGAAGAAAATGCTCAAAAACAGCCCAAAATTAAGCCCCGGGGGAAAATAAGTCAACCCGGGCAAAAAGGCTAAAGGTTTTGGAAACCCGGGCTGTGGCATGAAAGTTTCTGTTTACCCCGCTGGAAATACTGAAAATTTTGATTCCCCCGGTTGAAATCAAGGAAAGCTTGGGTTACCCCGCTGTTGAAATTAAAAAGTAGAAATCTTAAAAAATAGAAAATGTATGAAATAGAAAAGTAAAACTTGAGCTAAAAACTTACTGTGTTCCACCTATGGCAGTTTATTTGTAGCAAAATTGTGATTTTACTATTTAACCAAAATTTTACTATTCAACGAAATATTTCACTATTTAGTGCCAACCAAAATATTTTAGTGCCAACGAAAATATTATGGTTCAACCAAATTTTACTATTCAACGAAATATTTTAGCATTCAACGAAATATATAACTGTTCAACGAAATATTTCATTATTTAGTGCCAACCAAAATATTATGGTTCAACCAAATTTTACTATTCAACGAACCTGTGGTTATGTGATGGTTTTGAGTTACAAGAGGAAGTGAATTGATGGATTAAAGCAAGAATAATGATATTCTTATAGAAACTATTCTTTAAAAGCGCGAAAGAAGTGTGTGTCGCCACCCCAGAGATACGGCGCCAAAAGTAGATGATTTTCCCGCCCAAAATTCTTCTTAGCAAGTTTACAGACTCGAGATTTGATTGTTCTGTGTTTTATTCTTTTTTTATGGGTCGCGCGGAAGAAAGAACAACACTGTAAATAATATGGTTGAAAGAAAAATATTTTGTTGAATGGTAAAATGTTTGTTGAACACTTATATATTTTGTTGAATGGTAAAAAATTTCGTTGAATAGTAAAATTTGGTTAAACCATAATACTAAATAGTAAAATATTTCGTTGAATACAAAAATTTGGTTGAACCATAATATTTTCGTTGGCACTAAATAGTAAAATATTTCGTTGAATACAAAAATTTGGTTGAACCATAATATTTTCGTTGGCACTAAATAGTAAAATATTTCGTTGAATACAAAAATTTGGTTGAATCATAATATTTTCGTTGGCACTAAATAGTAAAATATTTCGTTGAATACAAAAATTTCATTGAACCATAATATTTTCGTTGGCACTAAATAGTGAAATATTTCGTTGAATAGTAAAATTTTGGTTGAATAGTAAAATCGTAATTTTGCTACAAATAAACAACCATATCCACCCAGTTTGAAAAAATTGTAAACAAACTATGTAACTGAGCTACCATCTTGCGTGTATTTACCTAAGTTCAACCGCCCTCGATACTTAGAGTTTATGGCGGCCATTTTTTGGAACATTTTGATTGCGTGCAGTTCGCGCGGCAATGGAATATTCTTACAGGCAAGCTCAAATAAAAAAGAATAACAAAACTCAAAACTCTCTCAACAAAAATATTCTTACAAAGGAAAAGTGTATTATGTTCCCGAGCATATTACACATTGGATTCTCAAAAAAAGGTTTTTGCTCTCTCTCTTCAATGTTTACTTTAAACATCATGAATAATTTAGTAGTACCTTCCATCATTCTAGAAAAGGCGCGGGAAATTTTCATTCTATTTTTTCTGTCTGTTTTTCTCTGTCTTTTATTAGAACTTTTTGATTGAGTTATTCTTTTTTTTTTACTATCTCGTATTTTCGGGAGAAGACAAACCGTGGACCCCTGATATGGACCACCAATATGGACCCCCTTTAAATGGCGAGAAAAGCATTGTGGGTATTTCCCAACATTGAATAGGTAGTTATTTGTGCTATATTAGTCGTCCTATATAATATAAACATATTACAACAGTTATAGAGATAGATACATGATACATTCTGTTATTTAGACATAAATTCAGTTCGTTCAGCGTGATTTGTTCTATTGTTGAAATGTTGACACAAAGACAAAAACATTCAAAATATTTATTATACCGAAAGTGATGTAGATAGTGTGAATGGATATAAAAAGACACCAATCAGAAGCTTGTGACTTCTGTTTTAGATTGATGGCACATGAGGCCCGAGTTACATTGAAGAGTTACATTTAGGAGTGTTCGAGTTGCTAGTATAACTTCCTCTAGAAAATAAAAGTTTATTATCATTGGAGGGACTTTTTATGTAGGCATCGGATCACCCACGAAATCTTTCTCAGAGGCAAACGATATGCGTAATATTATGAAAGTTCGAGTTACTTGAGTTGTAACTCGGCTCTTCATGTCTCAATATCAATCTATGGTTTGTTAAGCCAAAAAACATCGTTCTTGAGTATATCCATATTTATTTGGGCAGAGCAGCTCAAGTAAAAAATCAAACTCAGCAGAATGTTAAGTTCGAATAACTCGGAATAACTCGGAATAAATCTTAAAAAGACTTACCGTCCTCAATGTGATATTAGAAGTGCAAATAGACATAAATTATTTCAAACTAGAGTTGCTCAGAGCTGTTTTTGGTATTTCTTGCCGTTTTTGAGGGTGTCCGTTAGGGGTCCATATTGGTGGTCCATATTGGGGTTCCATATCGGGGGTCCCATATTGGTGGTCCATATCGGGGGTCCACGGTTTTTCTTCTCCCCGTATTTTCTTATAATAAAACATTAGTAACTTCAGATGGTTAAAAGCGATGCCGGCGGTTGTTTCAGTGTGATTTCCACACTGTGACCTAGTATATATACCTTAAGGGAACATCAAAGAAAACATACGCCGAAATTACTAAGAAGCACAAAGAAGACTTAAGATCTGCCGAACAACAAAAACGGAAGGAAGAAAGTGAAAAGAAAGACATAGACTCTAGAAAACTGAATATCATCATTCACGGGTTTCTCGAATATTCAGGCCCAGATAAGGAAAAAGAAGAAAATGGGGAAAAATATGACATATTTCGGTTCCGAGAACTCCTGGAGGACATCAATGTTCCAGAAATAAATGTTACTCACCACAGATTAGGAAACAGAAAAACAAAAAATGGCCGTCCTCTTAAAGTCACCCTACAAAGTCAGCATGACAAAGATCTTATCATGAAGAATTTACACATGCTGAAAGAAACTTGTTTCTTTCAGGTAAGTATCACGGAAGATTTCACAATCAACGAACGGAAAAAGATAAAGGAGATGCACGAACAAGCAAAGAAACTTAACAAAGACAATAAGAATAAAGACTTCAACTGGCGCGTTAGAGGGAGCCCAAGAACAAAACTACGAATCGTTAAAAAATTACAAAATCAAACAAATATATCTTCAAATTATAATGAACAAAAATACACTACAGAAGAAATCGTCAGCGATTGGGCATCAACAGATGATGTAGACTATTCGTCTACAGATGATGATGAATGAATCATTTTGTAAATAGGCAGTCGAACTCTATTAGCTTTAAAGCTAGTACATATTTGTACACTTTTTTCGACTTTAAAGAATATACACAGTAACATTAACATTAACACTTATTTCGGCGGGAACTAATTTGGGCGTTGCGGGAACTAATTTGAGCTAAAAACCTGCATATTATATACTAATTGATCAGAAACTTTCCCAAAATCAGGTCTCTAAAATCAGACCCTTACAGTGCAGGAAAAATTTGGCTGAAAATCGACACTAAAATTTTTCTAACTTTTTTGCCCTTTTCAGGGCAAATTTCTCAAATTTGGCCTGAAAATTTGGAATGTTTCCAAATTTTACAGCCGTACAGTGCATTTTTTACCACTTGCTCAAAAATCGACCCTTACAGTGCACTTTCCAAAGTCCAAAAAACCTACCCTTAACAAGAACTCGGAGAATAAAAGATATTAAATATTTCCCTACTATAGGGGAATATTTTTTAAAACGGCCTTTTTCCGTCTTTTCTTCCATTTTCGATGTTAATGTTTTCTTTATTCGTGCTGCACATTATGACTAGGCTCTTCAGTCACGTGACTAAAAATAGTCGCGAAGATTTAGCGGGGAAGAAAATAGTATCCTTCTATCAAAATATGGCAGGGGTTTTTACCAGCTTTTTGGGCTTTTCATAAAACAAATGATTGTGTGTAAAGCTCAGAGGACTGCCTGAGTTTCTCTCGTGTGTGCTGAATTTATTTTTCCCATAAGGAGAAGAAGAAGGGTGGAGAAAGAAGCTGAAACACATGGAAATCCAATCCATTCCTATCTTGACTTGAGAAGAAGGTGAGCATAAATTTCTTTCTGATTTCCATCATGTATATATTGTCCTAGATATTAATGGTCAAAACTTGGAAAAGCTTGCACTCTTCTCAGTGCCCCATTTTTAGCCTGATGCCAGATGCTAAAAAGAAAACTAGATCATCATAATAGATGCTTTTACTCCCTGTTTACCTTTTTGTATGCTCCCTCCCTTGTATCTTTTGTGTGCGCTCTCTGGGATCCTTGGTACGTTAGGACCCTGCCGACGCACCGTACTGACTGGTGTATTGTCCGGTGGCAAAAAGTATCCTTTCGCTACACCGGACAAAATAAGTCCGGTGTTCGTTAAGTCCGGTGCGTCGCATGGTCCTGGTACGTTTTGTGTGGTCCTTTTTGTACACTTCCATGGTCCTTTGAATGCTTTCAAGGTACCTTTGTACGCTCTCCGTTGTCCTTTTTGTGTGTTTCTGGGTACCTTATTGTGCCGTTCCCCGTATACATTATTGTACGTACCCCATGTACCTTATTGTACGTTCCCCAGTACCTTATTGTATGTTCCCTGGGTATATACCTTATTGTAGGTTCCCTGTAGGTTCCCTTGTACCTTATTGTACGTTCCCTGTGAACCTTATTGTATGTTCCCGTGAACCTTATTGTATGTTCCCGTGAACCTTATTGTATGTTCCCCGTGAACCTTATTGTATGTTCCCGTGAACCTTATTGTATGTTCCCCGTGAACCTTATTGTATGTTCCCAGTGTACCTTATTGTACGTACCCTGTGGTCCTTTTTGTACGTTCCCGTAAACTTCTTAATGGCTCAGTTTATATGCATGGCAAACATAGCTCAAAGTCAAACCATCAAGCAGAGTCCCACCCTTTTAAAGCCTTTTTTTTGGGAGATTTCAGCGAATGACCACACATTTGGCATTGATTACTGTAAAGAGATTATTTCCCATTATGAAATTTTGAATTTTCTTTCCTTTCACATTCAGGTGCCAGGATTACAAATTCAACAAAGTTTGACGACCTCTAAAGCTGACAATACAATGTAACTTGCTGGCAATGATGTAATGATAATGTTGCACACAATGAGAATATGAACAAAGATAAACATTCTTGCAATAATTAAACAAGGAACTCTATTGTTCCAAGATGTGATTTAATGGTCAATGATAAAATGTCATGGAGTTTAGTTTATCAAGACACAAATTTCACAAAAAAGTTTGCTGGAAAGTGTTGTAAATATCAGCAATACTGTAACTAAATGTGACAATTTCAAGGTTGACAATTTGGTATATTATCACATAAATACTAATGTAACAGATGTTATGCACTGGAAATCTAAAATCTGTAAAGAAGGAGACCATTTTTAAGTAACTTTTTACTTGTGGATGGTATAATATGGTGGTTTAAAATATTGATGACAAGGAAGTTTTTCATATGAAACTAATGTACAACATATTTCGATATCTCCCAAATTCATATTGCCATATTTCCATATTAGTCCCTTAGTAGACAGTCTCAAGATATTTTGGCACTTTCTTACTCAGATGAGTCTTAGAATAATATCAACTTGCAAAAGATTTTGTCTAAGATTTTATTTCCTTAATGAAGGTAAAAAACAATATTAGCTGAATAAAATACATTTTTCTTTGTGTCAAAATGGTTATCATTTGCCAACACATTATCACACATAATTCTAAAGAATACGTAGATGGTGTAAATGCATGCAATTTTTTAACAAGTTTTTAGACTTATATCATCTGTGAACATGTCTATGAAATAAAGACAATTTTTAGCAGGAATATGGTTAAATTTTGTTTTGCATCGGATATTGCTTAATATAAAGGCTTTAATAAATTTAAGTTACTAAGTTGGGGCTTTAGGATAATCTGTGGGGTTCGACTGCGACTACAATCTATGCTCTGAGCTATTGGAGGAAATATTTAACCACATCTTTGTGGCTCTTGTTGCTAGTTCAAGTGAAAACTCTTACTGTTCCTTAAGACTTGTTTTCTTATCCTCAGCCTGGGCAGTTCCTTAACAATTCCTTTTTTTTTGGACCATTTTCAGCCTCGAGTTCCTCATAAATGTGTTCCTTATATAAAAAAAACGTGTAATGTTTTAAATTCATTTTTGATGGATTATATCCCTAGCTATGATTTAAAACAATGTGACACTGCCAAGAATTCATTTGCTTGATACCCTGGTCAGTGCCCCCCCCCCGACCTAATAGTTAATACCCTGGGAAATGTTAACAGTTTCCATCAAAAATGTATATTTCTTCAAAAAATCAAAATCAACACGTTGTTTTATTCTCCCCCTTTGTGAGGTTTGGATGGTTTCATGTTTTTAAAGAAAAAGTGTGGACATTATTATTGTAGTTAGTAAGATGGATGCCTATTCATTCAAAAAGTCAATGAATTTTAAAAGAAATTGTGGGATCTTTTCTTCTTCTATCATAACTTTTTAGCTACACACTTTTTATACGCAACGCAGTGAAGGGCTCAGGCCTCAAAATGGCCAAGAAAGCAAGTTGGCTTAGGCCCTTGGGAACCCTAAACCTAAGGATGAAACATTTTTTAAATAAGGAAACCTATTTTGTTCTTTTTCCACTCTGAAAAGACTGAAATCTTGCTATATTACGACCAAAAACTGCTGTTTTACTTTCAACAATTTGAAATTTGAGGCCGTTTTTAGCCCATCTAGAGGGTCCTATTTTCAAAAATTTCTTACCGTCGGCGCCAACCATGGTGGCGCCTCCTCACACACTGATGTAGCCGTTACGTCATAATAGCAAAGATACACCACCCCTTGTTAAACATCCTAAATCTACCTCCTGAATCGAAGAAGGTGCTGGTGGAGATTTTAGGAGATTTTAGGCTATCGACTCTTAAATTTTTACACTAATAAGAAGAATGATGATAACGGTTATCAAAGGACTGTTAAAGTGCAATTTCCTGCTGAAAATAGAAAAAATCGCTTATAATTTGTATTCACCCCGGAGAAAAGTAAGTCAAAATTTTTGAACCCGGTGGATTTTTGCTCATGAAAAAAAAACCCGGTGAAAATTTATTTTTTTTGAAAGTCACCCGGGTGAACTTTCAGAGTCCACTGGGTCACTGAGACAGGGGTGTCTCTGTGTTCTCGAAAAACTTCTAATAGATTAAGTGCTGTATAAAGTACCGTAATACGTACCGGGGGGGTTAAAGGGTTTTTAAATTCTACGTACATGTAAAAAAAACTGTAAAAGCTAACCTGATTCACTGCCAAGCACTGGCATACATTTAAAATGTTCGGATAATTCATCGATTGAATCAAATTGTGCGATACCGAATGCGTACGTATGTTTAAAATGATTAATGTCTAATGCGTAATGTTTGATAGAATTCGAACACCTGTATGTAAAAAGGAGTAAGAAAAACGTTATAGTTTGTCTGTAAACGGAAATTTCAAAATCTATTGCTGTAGAGACAATCTCAGATTGCTCAGATAGGCTCTATGCTAAGTTATACTAGAATACGTTATAGTACGCCATTTTAAACTTTCAGTAGAAATACTGTGTTTCTGACTGAACCTCATATGAGAGAAAAATCTCTCTCCTTTTGATATACAAAGTGTCCCATAAACAGTTCCCATAATAGAATCTATTGTGGCGGAAGCAGAATTTTGTACGGGACCCTTTGTAATGGACTAAGAATCCAAAAAAGATCCCTTGAAAGTTTGCTAGAGAAAGTCCACGAATTTTTCGTAAAAATTCAGAGAGGTATCATTCATTTAGACTCAGACATTGACATCAAAATATACAAAAAACTTGAAAAAAATATTAGTACAGTAATTCATCAGAGACATCTGTGAAGTCTTCATCATCTTCTGTAATTGTATATTTTTCTTCGTTGATGCAATGCACTGAACAAATTTCCCATAATTCACTAACTATAGACCATGATGCATTTCAAATACATCTTTCGTTAAAGGTGTAAAACTATTTAACTTGAAATATTCCTGAAAATATATTTCTTGATTTTTCAAACTATCTAAAAAACAAGATCTCGCATAATTATTCTAAATCAAGATAGAAAACTTAAATGCCAAAGTAATGTTCAATGTTTTAACAATTTTCAGCCGCACTTAAACCAATTAAACCAATAAACCCTTGCACCATAGGAAACCCTGGGTACGAGTTAACCAGATTCGAATGACGTCAAATATCTTTATCTGTGACGCGCGCACGTGAATTGAGAAGCTTCGTCCGGGTATATATAAGGTCAGTGGTAGAGACCCAAGTAGACTCGTTAACCAAGCCTGTTTTACGTAGAGTCAATTTATGATATGCTCATTGCAATGTCTTCTGAAATACTCACAGACCCAACAGCTGATTGGTTGAAAGTAACGTAAAATCAATCAATACGTCACTTTCAACCAATCAGCTGTTGGCATCATAGTATATCCAGTGATAGCATTAATGGAAAAAGTCTCAGAACTTAATATTTTTTACTATAAAAAATGACCATATCGTCACAACTTTGCATAGTATACAGTTTTTTTCTCGGGCTTTCTTTATTTTTATAACTGAGATTCAAGTTTTCACGTTTGGATTTTGTTTGAAAATAAATCTTTTGACGAAGAAAAATACAAGTTTTGTTTTAAAAGCTTATCCATGGATTGACAACGTCTAAACAGTGATAGATAATCCCGATTTTAATCCCAGTTGAAATGAAACCGGAATTATCGGGATTAATAGAGAAAGAAAAGGGATTATTACGGTGAAAGAGCTGCGAACTAGGCTAGCTGAACGAACGAACGAACGAACGAATAATGAAAAGTCTAGTCTGATAAATGACTAGTATTTGAGTTGTAACAATACTTTCCATTTCTAGTTATAAAATTGGTGAGATACTATAATTATGGTAACCTATATAAATTGAGACACGAGTTTGTTATAAAGGTATATTAAAGGTTAAAACACCCCTCTGATACAGAACCGGTTGAACCCCCGCCTTACTAGAAAGTTTGGATAACATTTTGTCCCGGTGGGGAAAAGGAACTTTATACCTAGGGCGAGACCAATTTAATTTGCTGTTCTACGGGCGCTACCGACCCAGCATTTACTGCAAACGAAAAATTAATAATATTGAATTTCCTATGCCACAAATTTCTAATACTAGTCATTTAAAAATTTTACACTTAAAAAAGTTGAAAAGAATCTAAAATCATGAATTCTATGCACGAAAGATTTTATTACAAACTCCTTCAAAGATGAATGATGAATTTTCGACCAAGATTTTTTGAAAATATTAATTAAAGCCTAATTACTTTCCTTGATTAATCTTAGTTTTATTTTACCGACCAACCGACTCATATTTTGCTAACGATCTGCCCGTAGAACAACGAATTAAATTGGTTTCGCCAATTCTCGGAAAAGAATTTTTATCTCCATTGTAAAGAAGTTCCACCGGGGCTGTGAGACAGGGGTGTGTTAAATAAAAAAAGTTAAGAATTGTACCTTACTGAAACAGTAAATCGGTCCTTCTCATTGCCACTTGGTCGAACCAAATAACTTCCTTCAATCCCATTGGCTAATAACAACGCCTCACATGTGTTTCTCGTTACGCCAGGGTGGTAAAACGGTAAGTCTTCAATACGATTCAATTTTGATGATCTCGATTTCGAGCCGCTCTCTCTCGAGGGTGGTAATTCATCACCGCCATCGAAATAATCAAGCATGTTATAACTGGCAAGACTTGCTTCATCATTTTCAGAGTCGTCATCAGAATACTCGGCAATACCTTTTGGTAAAATAAGACAATGAATTTGAAGTCATAGGATATATCAAATCCCATTAGCAAAACTTGAAAAATTTCTTGGGCCAGATAAATTTAATGATGAAAAATAAAACCTACGATTACTTTTTAAGAATATCGAAAACTTTTGAGCAGGTGTTCTAATTTTAAGTTCAAAATTTTTTTTTTAATTAAGGTGTTCTTAATTTGACCATTTTGTGAGTATTTTTTTGTGCAATTTCTTAAAAAATTGGAGTCCATTGAGCCTTAAATTGTTCTAAATTGTTCTTAAAGTCTATTCACGATAAGTGTGTACTCTTTTTTCTTTTACTTATAACTTTTGAAGGAATTCTTCAATCTTTATAAATTTGGTATCATTGGAAAGATATTAATGAGTGGAACAATTTGAAATAAAAAAATCTTTAAAAAAATTCTAAAAATGAAGATGAAAATGAAAAAAAAAAAAATGAAGATCTTGTAGAAAAGTGCTATAACTTTCATTTTCACTAGAGAGATTCTTTGATCTTAGGAGATCATCACTGTGAAAAATTTCATTAAAATATTTATTCAATATAAAGTTATGATACAAAGTTAATAAGTGATTGACCCCAAAAACAGCAAAAAACTGCAGAAAACAGCGTTTTTAGACGTCAATCAGCTTATAACTTTGTTGATATCTTTTGACTGAATGATTATTTTTGAGAATTTTTTTGACGTTCGATGGTTAAGGATTCACTCCAATGAAAATGATAGTTATAGCACTTTTCTACAAGATCTTCATTTTTTTCTTCTTCATTTTCATCTTCATTTTTATAATCTTTTTTTAAAGTTTTTTTTATTTCAAATTGTTCCACTCACTAATATCTTTCCAATGATACCAAATTTATAAAGATTGAAGAATTCCTTCAAAAGTTATAGGTTAATGAAAAAAGAGTGCACACTTATAGACTTATAGACTTTAATTATTTTTCCATCGAAGAATTATGTTCTTACGTATGTAGTTTGTTCTTATAAAAAACGTGTACATACATAGAAAGTGTGCCACTGGAATTAAAATTCAGAATTCGAAATCCAATCTTCTTACCTTGATCATTGACTCTGAACGTCATTTTATTCAACGATATTTCATCCAGTAGTTGGTCTTTGTCTACCTCCATTATGAAAGAAATCTTCAATGAAGATAAAATCTAACCATCATATAATTTTAAGAAATGCCTCCCTTTTTTAGAGGCATGGAAGGATTTGTGATTTCTTTATAACTCTAAAACTATGTGTCAGTTTTTCCTTATCTTTATGTTCAAGCAAGAGTCATAATATTGCAAATTTTAGCTTATGATATCAAAACAAATGTCGAAATACGATCTCTTAAAAAGAAATTCATGTTATTACAGATGACACTATATGATTGTATCAAATAGCCTTGTTTACTTAGAGAATGTTTGTAAACGGGAAATATGCTAAAGAAATTCAGTCTACATAGTACACGTTTTTTTATATAAGGAACACGTTTATAAGGAACTTGAGGCTGAAAATGGTCCAAAAAATAAGGAATTGTTAAGGAACTGCTCAGGCTGAGAATAAGAAAACAAGTTTTAAGTAACAGTAAGAGATGGTTATCCAAACTTAGCAGCTATGCGTAAATAAGGAACTCGACAAGGAACTTTGAGGCTGAAATTCTCTGTAAAAATAAGGAACTCTAGGCTCAGAGCAAAGTTAAGGTTCCTTATAAAAAAAAACGTGTAATGAACAATTTAATGACAAATGACGAATTTTAGCGGAAAATTTGAGCATCGAATTGTCTACAGGTGGGAAAAAAATATGACTAGACAAAAAGGGTGCTACTTGCAGAGCAATTACAATCAAAGTCATAATATTTGAGAAAAAAAGAGAAATTCCCACGAAATCTTACAACCACAAACGATTTGGAAGTGCTTTAATTTAGGTGGACGGGTAGAGTATTAACGTAGACTTAAGACTTACGACATTAGGATCACTACAATCTTGATCAAAATATATTGAGAATTTGGTTGATTCCTCGTTTTCAGCAATCTGAA
>NW_027103901.1:0-9966 GCF_902728285.1 Clytia hemisphaerica
TTGGTCCCGAAGGTCCCGAGGTCCCGAGATGGAGAGACACAAATAAACCCAAAATATACATATACCCCCTTGGGTCCCGAGGTCCCGAGGTCCCGAGATGAGAAACACCCCAAATATACATATCCCCCTTGTCCCGAAGGTCCGAGGTCCCGAGATGAGAATACACAAAACACACCCAAATTCACAATTCCCCCTTGGTCCCGAGGTCCCGAGATGAGAATAACAACAAACACCCAAATATACATAACCCCCCCTTGGTCCCGAAGGTACCCGAGATAGAAGACACCCAATACCCCCCAAAAATAGAATACCCCCCATTGGTCCCGAAGGTCCCCGAGATGAGAGATACACAAAATATAACATATACCCCCTTGGGTCCCGAGGCCCGAATGAGAATACACCAAATACACCCCAAAATATACATATACCCCCTTGGTCCCGAAGGTCCCGAGGTCCCGAGATGAGAATACACCAAATACACCCCAAAAGATATAACCCCCCTTGGTCCCGAAGGTCCCGAGGTCCCGAGATGAGAATACACCAAATACACCCCAAAATATACATATACCCCCATTGGTCCCGAAGGTCCCGAGATGAGAAGAAAACACACCAAATACACCCCAAAATACATAACCCCATTGTCCAAAGGTCCCGAGGTCCCGAGATGAGAAACACCAAATACAACCCCAAATATACATATACCCCATTGGTCCCGAAGGTCCCGAATAAACACCAATACAAACCCATGTAACCCCCCCTTGGGCCCGAAGGTCCGAGTCCCGAGATGAGAATACACAAATACACCCCAAAATAGACATATACCCCCTGGGTCCGAAGGTCCCGAGGTCCAGAGATGAGAATAAAAACACCCCAAAATATACATAACCCCCGGTCCCGAAGGTCCCGAGGTCCCGAGAGAGAATACACCAAATACACCCCAAAATATAATATACCCAATGAGTAAGGTCCCGAGGTCCCGAGATGAGAATACACAAAATACCCCCCATTTGGTCCCGAAGGTCCCGAGGTAATGAGAATACACCAAATCACCCCAAAATATACATATACCCCCTTGTCCCGAAGGTCCCCGAGGTCCCGAGATGAGAATACAAACCAAAGACACCCCAAAATATACATATACCCCCTTGTCCCCAGTCCCGAGGTCCGAGACGAGAATACACCAAATACACACCCCAAATATACAAACCCTTGGAAGGCCGAAGGTCCCGAGATGAGAATACACCAAATACACCCCAAAATATACATATACCCCCTTGGTCCGGGTCCCGAGATGAGAATACACCAAATACACCCCAAAATATACATATACCCCCTTGGTCCCGAAGGTCCCGAGGTCCCGAGATGAGAATACACAAACACCCCAAAATACATTTCCCCCCCTTGGTCCCGAGGTCCCGAGGTCCCCGAGATGAGAATACACCAAATACAACCCCAAAATATACATATACCACACCCCGAAGGTCCCGAGGTCCCGAGATGAGAATACACCAAATACACCCCAAAATATACATATACCCCCTTGGTCCCGAAGGTCCCGAGGTCCCGAGATGAGAATACACCAAATACACCCCAAAATATACATATACCCCCTTGGTCCCGAAGGTCCCGAGATGAGAATACACCAAATACACCCCAAAATATACATACCCCCCCATTGAAGTCCCGAAGGTCCCGAGGTGAGATGAAATAACACCAACACCCCAATATACCCCCCATTTGTCCCGAAGGTCCCGAGTCCCGAGATGAGAATACACCAAATACACCCCAAAATATACATATACCCCCCCCCGAAGGTCCCGAGGTCCCGAGGTCCCGAGAGCAAAGATGACACCAAATACATATACCCCAAAATTATGTCCCCCCCTATCCGAAGGTCCCGATGAAAACAAAATGAATACATGATATGTAGATTTTTAACAACAAAAGAAACCTATTAACTCGACACTAACTAAGGGCAAGAGACCTGGTTTTTCCATCTTTTTACATTCCTCTGGTTTGAATTATCAATTCACTTTTCTCTTTTTTTAATTCAAAATTTGAATCTGAAATGAATTTTAGTCGACAGCAGAATTCTGTTCATGAAAAATTGTAAACTGCTCCTGCTACGTAATTTTTTTTTCCTCCAAGATTGCTTCTTAATCTTTCTCCATAATGGTTAACAAGTAACTGCTGACAAAATAAAAATGGAAAATCAGCCAAAAAGCAAAAAAATACTTTTTATTACAGCTTTAAGTAGCCAATAAAAGAAACAGATTTTTTTGGTAACATCAGTGTATTTTCAAAACAATTATTATACCTATTTTATTAGACAAAAAGTTGGTTTTAAAAAGCAAAAATTAAATTAATACAGTCTTATTTGGTCTTTAATTTTCTTGAATTCGACCATGTGGGGTCGTTCATGTAAATTTGGTGGTGAAAACATATGCTCGCGGTTAAAAAAATACTGACCCAGTATTACAATGTTTTCCTTGATTTTAAAACATTTCACAATAAATTTCTAACAAATATTTTTTACCTTTACACTAAATAATCATTTTTACTTTTATATTAGAAGAACAGTCAGTTTCAAGAAGCAAAAATAAAAATTTAGATATAGTCTTGTTCGGTCTTTATTTTCTTAATTTCGACCATGTGGTGGCTGTCCAATTCATTCTCATCTCGGGACCAAGGGGGTATATGTATATTTTGGGGTATATTTGGTGTATTCTCATCTCGGGACCTCGGGACCTTCGGGACCAAGGGGGTATGTATATTTTGGGGTGTATTTGGTATATTCTAATCTCGGGACCTTGGGACTTTCGGGACCTAAGGGTACAAGTATTTTATGGGGGTATTTTCATCTCGGGACCTCGGGACCTTCGGGACCTAAGCGTACAACTATTTTTTGCAGGGATTTTCATCTCGGGACCTCGGGACCTTCGGGACCAAGGGGGTATGTGTATTTTTTGGTGTATTTGGTATATTCTAATCTCGGGACCTTGGGATTTTCGGGACCTAAGGGTACAAGTATTTTATGGGGGGTATTTTCATCTCGGGACCTCGGGACCTTCGGGACCTAAGCGTACAACTATTTTATGCAGGGATTTTTATCTCGGGACCTCGGGACCTTCGGGACCAAGGGGGTATGTGTATTTTGGGTTGTATTTGGTATATTCTAATGTCGGGACCTCGGGACCTTTCGGGACCATGGGTACAAGTATTTTATGGGGGGGGGGTATTTTCATCTCGGGACCTCGGGACCTTCGGGACCTAAGGGTACAACTATTTTTTGCAGGGATTCTCATCTTGGGACCTCGGGACCTTTGGGACAAGGAGGTATATGTATATTTTGGGGTGTATTTGGTATATTCTAATCTTGGGACCTCGGGACCTTCGGGACCTATGGGTACAAGTATTTTGTGGGGGTGTAAGAGCTGGTTCGGTAAAATACACAGGAACAAATCATTAGCCGACGTTGTAAAAACCCCAGATCATCTGGGATCTATGGTTGTTAGAACTATACTCTATGTCTTTGTATCCGTATCTCTGGATCTGTGGACCTATGGGTCGACACAACTGTACTCTATATCTTTTTCTCTGGATCTGTGGATCTATGGGTCGTTAGAACTATACTCTATGTTTTTGTATCCGTATCTCTGGATCGGTGGACCTATGGGTCGACACAACTGTACTCTATATCTTTTTATCTGTATCTCTGGATATGTGGATCTATGGGTCGATACAACAATCCTCTATGTCTCTGTATCTCTGGATCTGTGGATCTATGGGTCGATATAACTATCCTCTATGTTTTTGTATCTGTATCTCTGGGTCTGTGGATCTTTGAGTTAATACAACTAACCTTTTTGTCTTTATATCCGAATCTCTGGATCTGTGGATCTATGGGTCGATATAACTATCCTCTATGTTTTTGTATCTGTATCTCTGGATCTGTGGACCTATGGGTCGATACAACTGTACTCTATATCTTTTTCTCTGGATCTGTGGATCTATGGGTCGTTAGAACTATACTCTATGACTTTGTATCCGTATCTCTGGATCTGTGGACCTATGTATCGATACAACTGTACTCTATATCTTTTTCTCTGGATCTGTGGATCTATGGGTCGATATATGTCTTTGTGTCTCTGGATCTTTAGGTCGATTTATTCAACCATTTTTGTACTTATGTCTGTATGGGATCTCATCTATCTCTGGGTGCCTGGATCTTTTAGTCATTATACTTATTTTTTTCATAGCTAAATTTCATGATATTTAGACCTATTCATTTTGCTTTTGTATCTGAATTCTTTGTTGCTTGGATCGTTTAATCGATCCATGCATTTATCTTTTTTTAATTTTTATCTTAGAATTTCTGTATTTAATAAAATATGATATTGCTATTGGGATTTACAGAAAAGTGTTCTAATAGAAAGTACCATTTCAGTTTATAAAATTTGAGCAGGCAAACGATTTGGGTTGAGTCGGATGTAGTTTGGGATTCCATTTGTATATACTTTATTCATACAAAATTAACTATTTTGTGAGGTACATACGAAGAGATTTTGTCCGAAGATACGTAAAACCAGACCGAGCATTCGATGTTTGTTATCATCTGATAGCTTTGACTGACAGTTTTGAACGCTTTTTTATTAGAATAGTGATTTTTACGGAGGTGAAATTTTCTAAGCAGCCTTTACAATCTTGGGTGACATATTCTTAGCATATTCTTATTTTTGATGTTATGTTTTTATTAAGAAATTATTCTACCAATCTTTTTACGATTGGTCTATTTTACAGTGATTTAAGCATATCTTGTCTTGAAAGAAGAAAACATTCTTTCCTGAATGCTACCCCTATTGACACATTTTTTGTTTAAGTTGTACTATTTTCATCATTTTTTCACCCTTTATTCTATTCAATTTGAAAAAATCTCACCCTGGTTCAAGTTAGCTTTGGGATGTTTAAAGCTTATTAGGCGTGAAGCCCACCTATGTTCATATCCTCTTGAAAGTCGTTTATAGCTGAAAAAAAGCGTATTGATGAGAGAATTCCAAAAAGTGCTGTGCCAAAAGTTTAAAATTACCCAAACTCAAGATATCGGCAAAACAATTATATTCAAGTAAAAAATCCGTAAGAAATACACGTCAAACAAACGATTTTAGTATCGTAGTTAACGAAAAACACCGATAATTTCAATTCTGTTAATGCATTGGAAATTCTAAAATATTATATGAATTTTAAGAATAAGATCCAACAACGGTATCATTATTACGGTTCCCGTCGTCGCAAACGCCCGTTTAGCTCACACATCAAAAGCCCTTAGGATGATAAAGGTGCTATAGTTGATGCTCTTTATATTTATCTTCAAGGAGAATTTGAATTGAATATAAAAAAGTAGCTCAGCGAGTAAAAACCAAAACAATAAGTTCTGAACATTGTGGTAAATTGTTCGTTTCCGATCTAGTGTTTTTTTCTTGTGACTATGATAACACCAACTGTTTCCAAATTCACATATCAACCACCCAGTGACCGATGAAACAAACTAATTGAGTTTTGATTTTTTTTCTGTGTCACGGTAAATGGTAGACGAGCTGCGATTTTGAATGGTATGTCAGTATGTTGGTTTTGATTTGAGCATGAAAGCAGGTTTCCGTACACTTTTTAAGACTAGATATAGCTTACACTAACTGCCACCTTTGAAACAATATGTTTAAATATTATTACTATTATTTATTTATTTACTTATTTTTATCCTTTTATTTCTAGACGAAGAACCTTTTATTTTAGGGAAGTCGATTTTATGATGAAAAAAAAGTTCTGTAATGGGAGATTAACTTTTTTTTAAAGTGGCAATTACAAGACAATAATTCGGCGTGCATGGGGAATAAAATATAAGCATAACGTTTGGTTACATGAAGAAATAAATGTGAAGATTTTCTTTTTTTCTAAAAATAACAATGTAAAGAATCTATCTAAATAAATAAAAATGATGGGTTAGTTTTAAAAATGACAATATAAACAATCCATCCGAATAAAAATGATGGGCTAAGCGGTTTTTCTATATGCAATAAATCTAAATAATTACAAATCACAACAATGACTCCTTTATAACTGCTTTAAACTGCATCCCATTAAACGAACCCTCCCCAATTTCTTGCTGGTTATCTTGTAAAATGTATATAGGGAAAAGTATCAAGAATCTTAGTGCGGAAATCTGCGGAAATGGGAATCTTATACAAAACAACGGTACCACTGGAGTTTTTAATGATTCAAAATGAAAATCCTGATTAGCAAAAGGTGTATCAAGATCGGTGAAGTTCGATATTGAAGATTGATTTATTACAGTGTTGCCCATTTCCGACGACTTATTAGCAGACACCACTAAAAAGCTTAAGAGCCATTTTTTAAATCTTCAGAATAAAGAAAGTGTGATACCTCACCCTCCTAATGATTGTAAGGGATCGTTTAGGCTAGAGCTGTTGCACTAGCAATTTTAACTGGAACCATTTGAGCTGCAAAAACATTGATTGAACTTGATCGAACTGCGATATAAGTAATCACAAACTTTAATCAAACTGAAGATTTTCCGGTAAAGTTCGATTACTGTTCGATCAGGTTCGGTAATCAAACACCTAACCGTTCGATTTCGTTCGATGAAATTTGATGGTTCGATAACAAAAATTGGTTTGATAGGGTTCGGTTGACATCGCCTGGGTTGGCATCAGGGAGGAAAAGCTGGAACTTTTTCTCAAACCAAACTCATTGAACACCAATCAAACTTCATCAGATAAAAAACTGTCGTCATCAAACGTATATAATCAAACTAATCAAAAAATATTCTTACCAAATCAGGCACGGTAATTGAACAGCAAACGTTTGATGTTGTTGGATAGTTCGACAGTTCCATTACAAAAACTGACTGTTTGTCACAACTGGTTAACATTTAACACATAACTATCTGGTGAAAAAAGAAAAAAATAGATCATACCTGTGCTGTTTGTAGTTTTAGTGAAGAAGAGGGCTATGTGTTGATGTTTGCTGTTAGTGTTGTTATTGATATTGTGGAAATTAACTCTTTTTGTACTACTTACTGAGCATTATCAATTTATTGGTGCATTCACTAACTACACAAACATAAAATACTTAGTAGTAAACGAATAATAAACCTCTTTAAATACTCTACAAAAGACCAGAAAACATGATAAAGATTTATACATTATACAGCAGCAAAGAAAAGCATGTGCAATCAAGCAGCCATTAAAAAGTTCTCACGATGAATGTTTACAAAAGCTTGGTTACACTTCTTACACTAACGTATTTTAATTGTTAAGGAAAGCGCTGTTTTTTTATCTTTGTGAGAGAGTCCACCTTTAGAATATTGGTCGTAGTACGCCCGCAGCCAAACACCCACGCCATAATTTGCGCCCCAAAAGTATTACCCGGATAAACTACGGAATGTGAAACATACGGAAACTGAAAGACGACAAAAACAAAAAAAAACAGCGAAAAATTTTCACCCGCCTCTCACTCATCGCGAAACTATTACGCCACCTACGCTCCGCTCGGTGGCAATAAAAATCTTATCTTCTTTCAAAAAAAGTGTTCACCCTCCATCGGTAATAAGATAATATTTCGTTGCCAGTTTTGTTGTTTCTAACAACATAACACAGCTCCTAAATTCCCTAATGATTCCTCTAGTCTTCCTCAGAGAGTTACTAATTACATGCCGTTTTAGGTTGTAGATAGATGCAAAAGTTACGCTATACTTTGAGAAAAGTAATGATTAGACCAGAAAATTTCAGAATTCCACCTCAAAAAAAACTACTATGCTATCTCTTGCCTCCAAAGATTGTTTTTACTTATTGGAATCGAAGTACTCTTGATTTTTCATCAGTCAGCTGTCAGCATGAATATGCTGGAAGGATTCTTTCAAATAAATATTTATTATCAATTGTACCTTTTTGCTTTCTTAATTTTTCTTTTCAAAAGAGCTACGTGACTCACAAAATTTCATTGAAAAAGGTTTAGCCAATTTGGAGATAATTATGGGGCAATTTTGCCGCCCCCCGGTCCTGCCAAAATCAAAAAAAGCCTGGTTCAAGTAGGGTTTTAAAAATGTTTAAGAATTATTTCCTAGTATATACTTTGACGCTTTTCACGTAATACTTTTATTCTTATTTTTATATCAGATTATATATGATCTTTATTTGTCATTGGTATTTAGTATTCACAAAGTAAGAAATGGATAATGCACAAGATGAGCATACATTTTTCTTATAAGCCCTTTCTTTAAGAGAAACAAATCAATAGCTCTCAAATGAAGGTCGAAGGTGATTTCCCTTTCTGTATTTTCTTTTAAAGCACTCTTTTAGAAACAAATCAATATCTCCCAAATGAAGTTAATGTCCCTTTTCTTTGGTATTAAGTTCTTACAAAGTAAACAAGGGATGGAGCACTTATTTTTCTTAAAAAAAAATTTCTATAAGAAACAAAAATCTATTATCCTCGAATGATTTACCTTTTCGAATATTTAGTCCACAAGGGAGTGTATGGAAGAATATAGAAAGTTTTCAAAGATGCTATTTGTATGCTTATAAAAGGGAAATTTTTAGTCGCATTTTTGCGATTCTTGTTTTTCATTTCATTCTGACTTTTTATGTTATATTTTCATTTTTTAAGTTTTCAATGACTTTCTTTCCGATCCTGCATGTAAACCTTCCACAAGGGGGGGGGGGGTTGAAGGGGTTTCCGATTCCGTCATTCCGTCAATTTTTTCCCAAATTTCCGTCTTACCGTCTTAGAAAAAGCCAAAATTCCGCCACCGAAAATTTCTTTGAAATTTTTGTTTTTTGTAGAAATTTCTGGAAATTTTGTCAATTTCATTGAAATTTGGCACATAGGTCTCTTAAGGTGTCATGAGTCACTAAAAAAAACCGAGTTTTGGACCCTTTTTTGGGCAATTTCCCCATGACGTCATTTTATGGTACAAAACGCCTAGAACACGATTTCCAAAAAGTCTTCAAAAATGATTTTTAACTGGTTCATCGGAAAGATCTAAAAGAGTAGATGTCAAAAATAGGTTTATTTGTCAATTTTGGTTCAGTGGTGCCCCAAAAATTCCCCATATTTCACGATGACGTAATTACTCACAGAGGAAATTTTAAATTTTGGAAATAGGCTAGAAAGATGCGTCACAATGAGTACTATCAAAAAATGGTATGGTTTGTAGGGTTTCGATCATTGTATAACGAGATATTGTGTTTTGAATTTTCGAAAAAGGGGCAAAATTTGCTGAGTCGGCAAAAATCGGGGAAATTAAAACTGGATTATCTCGCCATTGAAACACGATAGGGATCAGGTGACGTTAGCGTGGTCGGTGTCGTTTAAGTGAACTAGTATATTTTACAAGTTCACTTAAACGACACCGACCACGCTAATGTCACCTGATCCCACGATAGAGTCATTGAAACAGTACAAACCATACCATTTTTTAAAAGAACTCGTTGTGACGCATCTTTCTAGCCTGGTTTCAAAATTTATAACTACCTCTGTGAGTGATGACGTCATAGTGAAATATGGGGAATTTTGGGGCTTTTGGGGCAATTTCTGAGGCACCACTTAACCAAAATTGACAAATAAACCCATTTTTGTCATGTACTCTTTTAGATCTTTCCAATAAACAAGTTAAAAGTTATTTTTTAAGACTTTTTGAAAATCATGTTCTAGGCGTTTAGTACCACTAAATGACATAATGGGGAAATTGCCCCAAAAAGGGTCCAAAAGTATTCCTACAAAATGTAGGTTTTTTTTGGTGAGTCTTGACACTCTATGCCAAATTTCAGCCACATATTATTTTTTTCAAGGTAAAAACCTAATTCTACAGGACTATAGTACCCCCCCCCCCCCCCAGAGAGAGAGAGAGAGAGAGAGAGAGAGAGAGAGAGAGGGAGGGGGAGAGGGGAG
>NW_027103901.1:21795-78840 GCF_902728285.1 Clytia hemisphaerica
CCATTAACATTGAGATGCAGTTTACTGCCATTAAGGTGCTTACCGGGATCGATGCCACTATTATCAAGAAAACCAATGTTACATTCATTACACTGATGCTCCAAGATCTCGTTTACTTTCATTACTTTCTGATTCAGGTCGTCTCCTCTTTGAACAATGCCAGACACGATAACGCCAGTGTTTTGATTTGTTTCGTTCACCGATCTCGCCAGGGCAACAACATTTTTTGAAATTTCTTCCGGCTCTTTTGTTTTCAAGTCATTGGTTCCACAGTGTATGATTACAAGGTCTGGTTTTTGTTTGAAGTGTCGGTATAATGTAATGCTTCATGCAATCAGTTTTTGCTCCAGGAAAGGAACCTTAACTTTGCTCTGAGCCTCTGGTTCTGGAGTTCCTTATTTTTACAGAGAATTTCAGCCGGGATTTCAGCCTCAAAGTTCTCTATCGAGTTCCTTATTTACATAGCTGCTAAGTTTGGATAACCATCTCTTACTGTTCCTTAAAACTTGTTTTCTTATTCTCAGCCTGAGCAGTTCCTAAACAATTCCTAATTTTTTGGACCATTTTCAGCCTCGAGTTCCTTATAAACATGTTCCTTATATAAAAAAACGTGTACTGTACTTGATGAGTCAAACTGCACTGAGGTGACACCCCGGGGGGGGGGTGCAAAAATAGGTGCTGGATATAATTATAATGGCGGGTTCTAGGACACTCACACACACGCGCACGCGAACGCACATACAGAAAGTGAGTAAAAGGGAAATTTCCTTACAGAAAGTGAGTAAAGGGAAATTCCCGTACAGAAAGTGAGTAAAAGGGAAATTCCCGTACAGAAAGTGAGTCCGTTCAATGACGTCATCGACACTCACGCACACGCGACCAAAAAAATCGCCCGCGCGACCAAAAAAATCCGCGCGAGTGAAATAAATTTAAAGAAATTGTAAAAGCTGGGACAAATTTGAAAAAATGCTGAGTCATCAAAAAAAGTTGTCGAAAATTTGAATCAAAAAGTATATAATCAAAATGCCTTGTGAAAAATGTGGATGTGATATATTAGATTATTTAAAAAGCGTTGATGAGATTGAAGATTGTCAAGAAACGATTAATGAATTGTATAAAAATAGTCCTATTCAGAGAGCTGAAATAAGGAGATTAAAATAAAACGTGATGAATTATTAATGGAAATTATGCATATGCTCGAAGAGAAGGAATATTGGATAAGAAAAGAATTGTTCGATTGTAGAGGTCTTCTTCCAATTGATTGGCGTACTGGAATACGTAAAGAGGGTGAAGAGAATACAGAAGCGACAGATTGGTGGAAATATAATGATGAAGATTAAAAAAAGTGCAAGTTGGACTCAAAAAACATATTATAAATGTACAAGTTTGGTCAAATTGAAATTTTAAGTAAAGAATTTAACAACGAATACAAATTGACAGAAAATGTTGATTTAGAAAAGATTCGATTAACTGAAGGAATCACTGTTAACAAGCACGACACTAGATATACGATTGGCTATGAAGCAGAACAAGGCAAAATTGTGCTGCTTTATATGAAGACTCCGAAAGATTGTGTTTCTTCGGGAGTTTCTCGATATAACGAGAATTCACCGTGGAAAATGGGGTTTAATGTAATCGAAGATGAAGTTTGGACTGGACAGCACGAAGCTATTCCAAAGAAGGTTGAAGAGCTTTTGGGTCAAAAATTGGAGGGAGAATTATTGAGCAATGGCAAACATATTAATCCAAAATTAATTACTTTGGATGGTGAGAATGGAACGAAATTTAAAGCTTTTTGGGGTAAGCCAGAAACTATTGGATCATGTTTTGCGACTGGAATTTTGAAATTGGGTAGTGTGTATCGAAAAGGGTTAAATTATCACTTGCAGGTCTTTTTGAAGGAATGTAAATTTAAGAAGAGAGACAGCGCATTTGAGAGTCAATTGAGTGATAATGAGGAGGATAGTGGTTATGACATGGTTTGATGAGTTGAAAGTGTATTTGTGAAAAGTAGATTTTCACAAATCGTTGTTTGTCAAAGTCAGTGTTTATAATTTTTTACAAATCATTATAATTTGGTGGAGATTCAAAGTTTACGTGGCATTGGCAGTTGGGGTAGCGGAAGAGGCGGCGATTTTTTGTAAAAAAGCTTGTTCGCCTTCTTTTCGACCTCGAACTAAGAGGGCTTTTCGTTGTTCTGCGGTGATGGTATTGACTTTCTTTTTGGATTTTGTTCGTATTTGCTCTTTCATGACGCGATAGTGTTCATTGATCCAACGATCCAATGTGATCCAATGATCCAACGATCCATTGATCCAACGATCCAATATGATCCAATGATCCAACGATCCAATGTGATCCAATATGATCCAATGATCCAACGATCAAATGTGATCCAATGATCCAACGATCCAACGATCCAATGTGATCCAATGATCCAACGATCCATTGATCCAATGTGATCCAATGATCCAATGATCCATTGATCCAACGATCCAACGATCCAACGATCCAATGTGATCCAACGATCCAATGATCCAACGATCCAATGATCCAACGATCCAATGATCCAACGATCCATTGATCCAACGATCCAGTGTGATCCAACGATCCAATATGATCCAATGATCCAACGATCCAATGATCCAACGATCCATTGATCCAGTGTGATCCAACGATCCAGTGTGATCCAATGATCCAACGAACCATTGATCCAACGATCCAATGTGATCCAATGATCCAATGATCAAACGATCCAATGTGATCCAATGATCCAACGATCCATTGATCCAACGATCCAATGATCCAATGATCCAACGATCCATTGATCCAATGTGATCCAATGATCCGACGATCCAATGATCCAACGATCCAATGTGATCCATTGATCCAAAGATCCATTGATCCAACGATCTAATGATCTAATGATCTAACGATCTAACGATCCAATATGATCTAATGATCTAACGATCTTAGATCCAATGATCCGATATCAAAGATCCGAGATCCAAGATCCGAGATCCGAGATCCGAGATCCGCGAGATCTGAGATCCGAGATCCAAGATCCAAGATCCGAGATCCCAGATCCGAGATCCGAAATCCAAGATCCGAGATCCAAGATCCGAGATCCATTATCACGTGGCTTACTGTACGTGACGTCAGTTGTGCTTCTTACACGGGCGATCAGCCGATTTTTGAGCAGGGACGGATCCAGGTTTAAAATGAAGGGTCGCTGATATAGGATAAGAGATTCCGTTTACCCCCCCCCCTAAATACATTTAACCTTTCTTTAATACAAAATGAACAAATTTTTTTTCCTGTCTTATGTAATTTGATACGAAAATGTACTCCCCCTCTCTTCATCTATTATAAAATAAAAAGTTTTTTTATGTATCGATGAAAAGGTCAAAACGAAGGAGAGTGACAGAGATATTTATTTTTCATTACGTTAATTTATTTCGTTTTATTGTCTTGAAGAGTCGCTGTGCACCTAGGCTACGTCATATCTCCTTCGTTCAGAGGTTAAAACTTTGTCTATAGTGTAGACTACTGTGCACCCTTCTCAGTAAACTTAGCTATTTTGTTTGGTCTGAAATATAACATAAATGGTCTACGACTGAGAGTGTACACAAAGCAAATTTTAATTTATCCGTTATTTTTTCAATTTATAACGAGGTTAACAGTCGCTGAAGAGAGAGGAAGAAGAACTCTATTTCCTCCATGAATTTTTGTGCTAGAGGGTTCTGGACTAGAGG
Organism: Clytia hemisphaerica; assembly: GCF_902728285.1. Taxonomy (NCBI): domain Eukaryota; kingdom Metazoa; phylum Cnidaria; class Hydrozoa; order Leptothecata; family Clytiidae; genus Clytia; species Clytia hemisphaerica. The sequence continues at coordinate 25,551 of NW_027103901.1, forward strand.
CCAACGGGCATTTTTGACGTTAGGGTTTTCAACCCATACGCCCAGAGGTACTCTAAGACGACCCTCTCTTGTGCATTTGAAATGAACGAGAAGGAGAAAAACGTCAGTACAATCAAAGGATCATTCGTGTTGAAGCAGGCTCATTTACTCCTTTGATTTTTACCACCAACGGAGGAGCAGGTAGAGAGGCACAAACTTTCGTCAGAGCTCTTGCGATCGCCCTTGCTGACAAACGTGGAGAAATGTATTCCCTCACTCTGAACTATCTGAGGACAAAATTATCTTTCGCTCTAACGCGCTCGACAGTGTTATGCATCAGAGGCAGTAGAGCCCCAAAGAACAATAGCCCAAAGCTACAGGACATTAATATAACTGAAGCTATTGGGTACATTTGAATCTTCTATTTTTTCAGAATTATAATTCATTGAAGTTTGTCCATTTATTGTTTCGCCTAAGGAATACTTTTGTATTTTATTGTAAGATAAATCGTTAAAATATTTTTTTTCATTCATGCTAAAAAAAAAAAAAAAAAAAAAAAAATTAAGAGAATATGAAAGAAAAAGTGTTGGGTTTGAATTATTGTTTATAAAGATAAATGTTCAAACAAGCATACTAGTCTAACCAATAGTCGCTCTAAGGAAAAAGCAAAAGCATATCTATTTGATATGTTTATTATACATATAATGTAATGCATATTGTTGTTATTATGAGTGGAACTGCGATCATAGTGAAAACAGAATTCTATATTACACTGAAGTTATAGTGTTATAGAAATAACGGAGTAGTGTTATCACATTCGATGTAATACTGTAAAATTTATATGATAAAGGGAAATTGAAAATGAAACCCATTCGAGCCTTCAGACGTTTTTCAAGGGTCGCTGCAGCGAACACAGCGACCTTTCAGATCCGTGCCTGTTGAGGACCTAAATCAGTCAATATTAACATTCAGGCTGAGATTTGTAAATGTAAATTTTTGTTGTTCTTACAAAAAAAGAAAATTATTATAAATGAATAAAATATATAACTAACTTGACTTTCGTTCCGTTTTAATGATTTCAACAGATTTTAATGGTTCAATTTTTTTTCGTCACACAGATCATGGAAGAGGTCAAAACTATTGAAGCTTTGATGGCTAAAATGGGAGAGCACAAACTTCCGTGGGATGAAATTACGCCTCGCCAAATCCGTGATTGGCTTGACGTCATCAGTCAAGCTTATGGTTGCGACAAGGATATTACCCTGATGAATATGTTAGCCTGCACAGGAGGCCTGCTAGGAGACTCTTATTTGAAACTTTTTGACACATGGAAGGAAAAAGCAAATCTCTTTGTTTTGGTACTTGCACCGTCTGGTAAGTTTAAGATTTATGCATTTTTTAGTCTTGTCTCCTCTGTTTACCGTGAGTATCACGGTTGGGCTTTCTGTGAAATACAATCTGTGAATGCAAACTGTAGAATTCTATTCGGGCAGATTTTCAACAACAACAACAACAACAATATGTATATTAATCATTATCTGAATCCACTTTGAAATACATTTACGATGGAGGGTAATTAAAGTATGCATATTTCTGCTTTGACAATTAAAATGTTCATAATTTCTTCAAAATGTTTTTCAAATGAACTCTCAAATGATTGTTAAGTTTTCAACTATGAATAAGGACTTTATCAATAATACATTTGAATAGTCATTCAACAATTTTTTCAAAAAACTCTCTCTTTCTCTTGTGATAAACTTGAAGTAGATTTAAGAAGAAAAAAAAGACTTTTTGTGATTCCGTGAAAGTGACTATGATTCCGGTTCTCAGACTAAGATTCCACTTGCCACTTGAAAACGGAAGAGGGATAGTTCCGACTAGTTGAAAAAATGAACCAAAGTTGGCCAAGTATCATTATATCCTTTTTTCCGTGAGAAAGTGGAAGCCAGCGCTAACTCAGGGTATCTCACAAATGTTTTGATTTGCCAGCTTGGTGTAATTAAATTTTTCTACCAGTATTCCCGGAAAAAATTGCGGAATGAACACGGGAAAGCGCCAGGAATCTTAGTCCGGGAATGAGAAACTTAGTCACTTTCACGGTACTTGGCTTCACCAAGGGAGTGCAAAAATATTCTCTAATTTTCTGGACGGTCTGGCTGCCTTGGTCTACCATAAACCTATGTTCTCACTTGAATAAAAGTCAGAGTCAGCTGACTTGAGCTAAAATTTGATACTGCCTGTGTATGAGAGGGGGTTGATAGTGAAAACACTACCTCTCATTCTTGAAAATTTTGATTTTTGGGACCTGGGACAAGTTTTTTGCCAAAGCAAAACAAGGTTAAAATTTCGGGGCAGCCTGGAAATTTTGCCTGAAATTCTGCACACTTGTTCCTTGGCTGAACATCTAGGGGAGTTATTTTCTTCTTTTTTTTAACCCTATTCTTATCAGGGGGGGTGTTTTCCACCAGGGCGGTAGTTTTTTTGTTATAGCTCAACAAAATTTTTTTGAAACATTCTGAAAGTTTTTGACTTTTAACAAAATTATATTAGTAACATTTTTGCAAAATTTTATGGTCATAGGTCAAACAGATCGGGTTTTATGACTTTATTGTGAACGAGTCTGCTAAATTGCGTGGGTTGCGTATGTGCGTGGGTCGAGTGAGTGCGTGGGTCAAAACATTTTTTGCGTGGGTCAATTTTTTTGCGTGGGTCAAAATCTTTGCGTGGGTCAAAATTTTTACGTGGGTCAAAATTTTTGCGTGGGTCAAAAATTTTGCGTGGGTCAAATTTTTTGCGTGGGTCAAATTTTTTGCGTGGGTCAAAAATTTTGCGTGGGTCAAAGTTTTTGCGTGGGTCATTTTTTTTTGCGTGGGTCATATTTTTTGCATGGAACAAGTTTTTGCGTGGGCCAAGAATTTATAAAAATATCTCTGCGGAACTAAAAAAACTAAAATCCCTTTTCGAATCTTTTTTTTTCTCGAAAAGTTCATTCGAATGATCAACATTCGAACATAGACGAATGTTCAACATTCGAACAAAGAAAATTCGAACAAAAAAAAGAATGCGTAACAACAATGATTGAAAGAATCAAAACAAACAAAAAATGGATAGATATTTTTTGGGTCGACAATAAATTAGTTATCACATAACTTCTGGTGCAATACTCAATATTTTACTCGTTCCAGAACTTTTACTCATAAAATATTTCTCGTATTACACGTGAAGTCATGTGATAACTAGTACATATAGAAAAAAAGTTGTTAAAAAAAAACATTTTGTCAAAATATAAGTGTGCGCTATTGTGTTTCTTCACGTTCGTTGTTCATCAATTTATATATACATTGTAAAACTGCATTAATACCGATCACCCACAGATCATTCAAGAGCTTACTACTATAAGCTTACTATACTAAATATCATATACTAAATATTACTCGAAATATGAAATGCTAATTATCTGCACTCCCGGGGGGGGGTACTAGGGTTGGAAGATGAGGGGTATGTCCGGATGGGACCTCCAAAAACCGACCCTTAGAGAGACTGATTTTTGCTGAAAAGGTGACCCTTAGAGAGACTTTTTTGAAAAATTTCCTACCCTTAGAGAGAATTTTTTCCAATTTTTTCACTCTGAATCAAAAAAATTTCCTGGAAATCCTAAATTTTCCGACCCTTAGAGAGACTGATTTGAATTTTTGTGATTTTTGCAACCCTTAGAGAGACTTGACTTTGAAAGGTGAAAAAACCGACCCTTACCGTCCGCACATACCCAGCACCCATTTTTGCCTAAGTACCCCCCCGGGTCTGCACACTGCTCGGATTTGACTGCCAATACTAATACTGACCACCAAAAATTTTTGACCCACGCAAAAATTTTGTCCCACGCAAAAAATAGGACCCACGCAAAAAAAATATGACCAACGCAAAATTTTTGACCCACGCAAAAAAATTGACCCGCGCAAAAAATTTGACCCGCGCAAAAAATTTGACCCACGCAAAATATATGACCCACGCAAAATTTTTGACCCACGCACCCACGCACACACGCAACCCACGCAATTTAGCAGACTCATTGTGAACACATGCTATAAAATCAAGCTAAAATCCCTCAAAATCACAATTTCTTCTATTAACTTTTGAATGATTAATGCTGTGAAGAATGCTTTGACAGATTTTAGGTATCAATAAGAGTTTTTTAAAAAAAGTCAAAAAAATTCAATAAAATGATGACGTCAGCAAAATGACGTCAGCAAATTTTTCTGATTTTACTCATATTCAGCATGGATTTTATGAGCCAATTTTTAACCTCTGATAAAAACCGGCAATTATGTTAAAGCACAGCCTTTTCGCTTTCAGAAAATTGAAACAGAATTTAAAAATCTTATTTTGTTGAGATTTTATTGCGATTTTAATAAACCCTACTTTTCGACTGGTCAGCGGAAGGCCAAAATTTTATGATGACGTCATCACCGCTACGATGACGCCATCAACCTAAAATTTTTATCATGAGTTCAATTCATTGCAAGGAACAACCCTGCAAAATTTTTTGTTCATAGCACTTCTAGATCAAAAGTTATTCAGGCCTGGTGGAAAACACCCCCCCCCCCCCTGATAATACTACATTCAAAAAAGCCTGATAATAATAGGGTTAATTTTGAATTTTGGGGTCTGGGGACAAATTTTTTCACTACAATGGACTCTCGCTAGTTCGAACTTCTATTATTCACAGTCTCTGTCAAGGAAAAACTGTAGTAAAGTACTTTCTATAATTCAAATCTCTCTCAAAATAGATTCCCCGTTCGGGTTAGAATTAGAGAGAGTCGACTGTAAAAACAAAAAAAGGAATATTCTCGGCTATTTCAAATTAGCTGACAGTAAAATTTCAAATGCCTGCAACTTTTGACCATGGAGGGGGGATGACACCTTCCGAAAAACTCAAGAAGGGGTGGATCAGAAATTTTCATGAAAAAAGGGGGGTAGCAAGGATGGGGGGTTGATATATATTGCAGACACCTTCACCAGCACTGTTGGTGAAATTTGGTCTGAAAGGAAAAGTAATTTGCTGTTTTGATATTTTTCTTGAATATTTGCTTTATTTTAACTAAAAGTGGCATTATTTGTCAGGCATTCTTCCTTACCTTGGTATTTTCCATACTGTTTCCCTCCACCTTTACCGAGAGAAAGGATATTTGAAAATTAAGACCGAAAAGCTTGGGGATAGGCATTTTTGAAGGTTGGGGGATGCCAAGAAGGGGGATCAGACCCCTTTCTGCACTATGCAAACTGTTACTCTGTTGCGTTGGAATTGGGAAAAAGCCATTCATTTTGTTTCACTCATGAGAATTCTACAGGGTGGCCCAAAAAATTGTGCTACTTGCAGAGCAATTAGTGCCATAGAAGTTCTGAAACTTTAATAGCCTCTCTTTGTCTTTTTACGAAATTTTGACATGTGCCTGAAGACATTCTATCAACTTTCTAATACATTCCTCAACAAAAGTCCTTTGTTAAATAATTACAAATCCTTTTGTTTTAAATGTCGTTTATGGCTGCGTTTAGACCTGTCTGGCATTTTTAATTGTTTGAACCACAATGGCATTCCTTTACTTTTCTTTTGACCAACAACATAGAAGATTTTGCTTGAGAAGTGCAATCACAGCGTACGCTAGTGGAGCCCGGGCCTTAACTAGGATAAGCGAGTTTCTATTTCACCCAACTTAAGATGGTGCAGAACTTTTTGATAAATTTTATACGCAGTATCCTCTTGACTATTGTTTATCAGGCAAAGTAGCAATAGAGAAATGTTGAAATATAGCAGCCAATGAAAAAAAAAACAAGCTATTTCTGATTGGTTAACGTAACCTTGTGGATTTATTCACTGCGTATGTCCATATATTTTGCCTACAATCTAAGATGTCTCCGACATTATTAGAGTTAAGGTCTATTTAGTGAATAATAATCATGACATATATTGCTATAAGAAAGAAACTAGGAGAAAAAACAAACAAACAGGAGATGTGAAAATCAGTAAGATAATGATACCATAACTTTTTAAATATATTTTTGAGAGGCTTTTCCAGCTTTTCATTAAATTTTATTAAGTAATCTAGCTGCATGAATTCTTCAAGTATGTATTTTTTTATAATGAAATATAATTTTTTTTTTCAAGCAAACGCCTCAATCAATCAATCAATCAATCAATCAATCAATCAAGCAAACGCCTCAATCAATCAATCAATCAAGCAAACGCCTCAATCAATCAATCAAGCAAACGCCTCAATCAATCAATCAAGCAAACGCCTCAATCAATCAATCAAGCAAACGCCTCAATCAATCAATCAAGCAAACGCCTCAATCAATCAATCAAGCAAACGCCTCAATCAATCAATCAAGCAAACGCCTCAATCAAGCAAACGAGCAAACGCCTCAATCAAGCAAACGCCTCAATCAAGCAAACAAGCAAACGCAATCAAGCAAACGCCTCAATCAAGCAAACGCCTCAATCAAGCAAACGCCTCAATCAAGCAAACGCCTCAATCAAGCAAACGCCTCAATCAAGCAAACGCCTCTCAATCAAGCAAACGCGCCTCAATCAAGCAAACGCGCCTCAATCAAGCAAACGCGCCTCAATCAAGCAAACGCGCCTCAATCAAGCAAATCAAGCAAACGCCTCAATCAAGCAAACGCCTCAATCAAGCAAACGCCTCAATCAAGCAAACGCGCCTCAATCAAGCAAACGCGCCTCAATCAAGCAAACGCGCCTCAATCAAGCAAACGCGCCTCAATCAAGCAAACGCCTCAATCAAGCAAACGCCTCAATCAAGCAAACGCCTCAATCAAGCAAACGCAAGCAACGCCTCAATCCAAACGCCTCAATCAGCAACGCTCCAACGCCTCAAGCCTCAATCAAGCAAACGCCTCAATCAGCAAACGCCTCAAGCAATCAAGCAAACGCCTCAATCAAGCAAACGCCAAACGCCTCAATCAAGCAAACGCCTCAATCAAGCAAACGCCTCAATCAAGCAACAAACGCCTCAATCAAGCAACGCCTCAATCAAGCAAACGCCCATCAATCAGCAAACGCCTCAATCAAGCAAACGCCTCAATCAAGCAAACGCCTCAATCAAGCAAACCCTCAATCAAGCTCAATCAATCAAACGCCTCAATCAAGCAAACGCCAATCAAGCAAACGCCTCAAAGCAAACGCCTCAATCAAGCAAACGCCCTCAATCAAGCAAACGCCTCAATCAAGCAAACGCCTCAATCAAGCAAACGCCTCAATCAAGCAAACGCTCAACGTCAAGCAAACGCCTCAATCAAGCAAAACGCCTCAATCAAGCAAACGCCTCAATCAAGCAAACGCCTCAATCAAGCAAACGCCTCAATCAAGCAAACGCCTCAATCAAGCAAACGCCTCAATCAAGCAAACGCCCATCAAGCAAGCAACGCCTCAATCAAGCAAACGCCTCAATCAAGCAAACGCCTCAAAGCAACCCTCAAATCAAGCAAACGCCTCAATCAAGCAAACGCCTCAATCAAGCAAACGCCTCAATCAACGCCATCAATCAACGCCTCAATCAAACGCCTCAATCAAGCAAACGCCTCAATCAAGCAAACGCTCAATCAAGCAAACGCCTCAATCAAGCAAAAATCAAGCACGCCTCAATCAAGCAAACGCCTCAAATCAGCAACGCCTCATCAAGCAAACGCTCAATCAAGCAAACGCCTAATCAAGCAAACGCCTCAATCAAGCAAACGCCTCAATCAAGCAAACGCCTCAATCAAGCAAACGCCTCAATCAAGCAAACGCCTCAATCAAGCAAACGCCTCAATCAAGCAAACGCCTCAATCAAGCAAACGCCTCAATCAATCAATCAATCAATCAATCAATCAATCAAGCCAATCAATCAAGCAAACAAGCAATCAAGCAATCAATCAATCAATCAATCAATCAATCAAGCAATCATCAAGCAATCAATCAAGCAATCAATCAATCAATCAATCAATCAATCAATCAATCAATCAATCAATCAATCAATCAATCAATCAATCAATCAATCAATCATCAATCATCAATCATCAATCAATCAATCAATCAATCATCATCAATCAATCAATCAAGCAATCAATCAATCAATCAATCAATCAATCAATCAATCAATCAATCAATCAATCAATCAAAATCAATCAACAATCAATCAATCAATCAATCAATCAATCAATCATCAATCAAGCAATCAATCAATCAATCAATCAATCAATCATCATCATCAATCAATCAATCAATCAATCAATCAATCAATCAATCAATCAATCAATCAATCAAGAATCAATCAATCAATCAATCAATCAATCAATCAATCAATCAATCAATCAATCAATCAATCAATCAATCAATCAATCAATCAATCAATCAATCAATCAATCAATCAATCAATCAATCAATCAATCAATCAATCAATCAATCAATCAATCAATCAATCAATCAATCAATCAATCAATCAATCAAAATCAATTATTCCTGATTATTTTTTAATGTTTAATCTTTAAAGCATTAAAGCCTTATAAGTGCATGACATGATCTTTATGTGGGGGCATTTAGTGGAAGCTATGACTAGTTATCGTTACTCTCGAGTGCCTAATAATTGGGTTAATTTGTTTTGTTGGTTGTTCCCTGGAACTTTTTAGGACCACCCGTTTATGATTTTTTTAAAAATGATTTTGGCTTTTTAGATCCGGAGACTTTCAAGGATGAAAAATGCTTGAAGCATGCTGATTTTGTGGAAATTCTGAAAATCCGTAAAATTTTGGCCAAAAATAGGAAAATTATGCTAAATTTCAGCTAATCGCTTTGTAGGCCTTATCAAAAAATATTACAGCCAAATTTCATGATGGGAATTGGAACTTTCTTACATCTTTTGTTTACTCTTTTTGTCAAGATAGGATTAATTTCAAAAACTAAGAGATGTTTGTTTTGCGTAGAATGTGACCTGCGAAATCTTTATCAGCCGCATTAGAACTTTCAATTTGCACCTATATAATAATATACACCCGGAGTAAAGTCGTCTTTACTAAAGCCTGAAAAAGGTATAATTTCAGGCCGAATTATATCTTCGTATGGATTATACTTTAAAGAGTGGGGGGACTTTTGAGAGTGAAAATTTTTTGTTGAAAATTTAGAAAAGTGATGCATTTAAAAATCTCGCACGAATCTTCCCTCCAAACTATGAGGACACGAAGTGTGGAGATATCGTCTCCACGTCATTAATATTAATGCGTAAACTCGCTTTATAATTTGAATATATTATAACGTGCATAAGCATCATCTTTAAGTATCTTTCCGCTGCGTAAACATCAAGTCTACCATGATATACCTTTTGCGTAAACGCCTTAATTCGTGCAGTGATCCTATTTCTAACAACATATGATAAAGAACAATAAAGGACGTTGAAAATTTTGATTGAGTAGTTCACGACGAAATTGAATTAAAATGTAACAGAAGATTTGAACCTAAACAGACCTGAACAAAAACTTTTCAAACGACTTTGACAGATTTCTTTGTACTCCATTATGCGTAAAATATATATACTCGCGATATTAACTCCAATTAAAGTAAAAGACATCAATAGCGAAGTTAAAAGACAATTAAACTGAAATATTTCCAAAAAACGCTATCAGACCCTATCTGAAAAAAGGGGATGAATATGTATCCAAAGGATACAGATGTAAAGACATAAAGTATGGTTGTATCGACCCATAGATCCACAGATCCAGAAATACAGATATAAAAAACATAGGTCCACAGATCCAGAGACAGAAACAAAGACATAGAGAATAGTTATATCGCCCTATAGATCCACAGATCCAGAGATTTAGAAATAAAGGACATATATAGAGGTAGTAATATCACCCTAAAGATCCAGAGATCCAGAGATTTAGAGATAAGGACATATAGAGGATGGTTATATCGCCCTATAGATCCACAGATCCAGAGATTCAGAGATAAAGGACGTACATAGATGATAGATAAATCGCCCTATAGATCCAGAGATCCAGAGATTTAGAGATAAGGACATATAGAGGATGGTTACATCGCCCTATAGATCCACATGTCAAGAGATTTAGAATTAAGGACATACATAGAGGATGGTTATATCGCCCTATAGATCCACAGATCCAGAGATTCAGAGATAAAGGACATACATAGATGATAACTAAATCGCCCTATAGATCCACAGATCCAGAGATTTAGAGATAAGGACATATATAGAGGATAGTAATATCGTCCTATAGATCCACAGATCCAGAGATTCCGAGATAAAGGATATACATAGATGATGGTTATATCGCCCTATAGATCCACAGATCCGGAGATTCCGTGATAAAGGATATATATAGAGGATAGTTATATCGCCCTATAGATCCACAGATCCAGAGATTTAGAGATAACGGACATACATAATTGATAGTTATATCGCCCTATAGATCCACAGATCCAGAGATTCAGAGATAAAGGACATACATAGATGATAGTTATATCGCCCTATAGATCCACAGATCCAGAGATTCAGAGATAAAGGACATACATAGAGGATAGTAATATGGACCTGTAGATCCACAGATCCAGAGATTTAGAGATAAAGGACATGTATAATTGATAGTTATATCGCCCTATAGATCCACAGATCCAGAGATTCAGAGATAAAGGACATACATAGAGGATAGTAATATCGACCTGTAGATCCACAGATCCAGAGATTTAGAGATAAAGGACATACACAGAGGATGGTTATATCGCCCTATAGATCCACAGATCCAGAGATTCAGAGATAAAGGACATACATAAAGGATGATTATATCGCCCTGTAGATCCACAGATCCAGAGATTTAGAGATAAAGGACATACATAATTGATAGTTATATCGCCCTATAGATCCACAGATCCAGAGATTCAGAGATAAAGGATATACATAGAGGATGATTATATCGCCCTATAGATCCACAGATCCAGAGATTCAGAGATAAAGATATATAGGGATATAAGAGACATACAAGAAAATGAAACAAAGATAAGACATAGTTATAAAAACTGGCCACTTAATTATGGATATAAATCTCTCGATGTAGGTCTTGCACAATATAAAGTCAGGTTAGAATATATGTTTTTTTTTCAAATCTTATGTGGATAACTAACATATGAGTATGATTATATAATTTTTAGATTATCTTTTAACATTTTATCTGTGTACATAATTGTTCTTTTGTCTAAATGAATTTCTTTTTAGTTTTCTCGATTGGTATTAAATTGTTACTAATAACCCAAGTTTTTGTATCAGTCTTTTGGTTGATGTTTTATTAATATTTTCTCTAGCTGAGAAAATATACAGACAACTCTTATTAGGATTGGGAATAAGCAAAATAAAATACTAAAAAATAATAAAATAAACAATAAAATAAGAAAAAAAATAACAACAATAAAGAAATGTTTTTTCACTCATTAAGAAGCAACCCTTTTTTTCGAAATATAACCTCAATTTGTTATTGTAATAATGACGTCAGCTGTGATTCTTACACAGGCGATTTACCATTTAAATGGGCGCGAATATTTGGAATGGGACAAAGAACGGGGTACCAAAACAAGAACAGGAGAAAAAAAGTTACTCTCACCAGCGGGCATTCAATCCAAAAGCCTTTCCATTGAAGGACCAAAATGCACAGTGAAAACTTACAAGAAATTTATTAAGCATCGACCAAAGGAATCAAAAGAAAAGGACTCACCATTTTTCTTAACTGTGATCCCAGTATCAAAGATTGAGCAAAGTGGTATTTGGTTTTACAATCGTCCGATGGGAAAGAATCTTCTCGGCAGTATGATGAACGCCGCTCGAAAAATTCTCGGTACATCTACCAAAAGTCGGTCCAAAATATCGAATCATTGTTCCAGGAAAACATCGGTCTCTAAACCTGTTGAATAACAACGTACATCCTATACACGTTGAGTGGTCATAATAATATCGAAAGTCTCTCGTCGTACCACACAGTGTTCTCCAAACAACAACAGGAAATGTCCGACATGATAAATAATGCACAACACCATAAAAATAATCAAACAGCTCAGATAAAAACGAGCAACGTGTCGTATCAATCTGGCTTCAAATATTTGTTTGAAGGTGCTACGTTGAATAATTGTACTTTCAATATAAATGTTAAAAATTCTGAAAACTAAAACAGCACGAATGACTTGGTTTTTCTTTGAGTCTGAATGAAGTCATTTTGTTTCATTTCATTTTATTTTTCTATATGTTGCAACATTCGAACGTTCGAAAATCCTAATATGGTTGAATCACGAGTTTAGTTCCATTGTTATATTATGGTTTTACCATCACGTGATGGTTGTTTTCAGTCATGCTGTGCAATAGTTTTCAGTTGTTTTGTGCAATGTTATAACTTTTGAATTTTTTTGTTTTTGTCAATATTTTAGTCACATTGAAAGAATGAATGATAATAGAAGATTAAAAATTTATTCCTTTTTTTCCCTCCAGCTAATGAATAAAATATTAACTGTTTTGGAGGGCCGTACGGGAAAATATTGCCCAACAGTTAATATTGTATTTTATAGACCTGCAATACAACTGTCAATCATTTTTAAGAAAACTGATTGGATGATTAATGTCACGTGGTCGGTCAATATTTCTCCATAGTGACCAGTTATGAAATTGACATCATTAAAATGTCAATTACTTTTATTACTTTATTTTTGCAGGGCTATAAATGGATTATTAACCTCAGAAGCCTGTCTCTCTGGCAAAATATCGACCTCGTTCGCTCGTATTGGACCTCGCTTCGCTCGTTCCAATATGTCGCGAACTCGCTCGGTATTTTGCCAGAGAGACCGGCTTTTCGGTTAATAATCCATAAAAAAACCCTCGCCGATGAGTTAAAGAAAGCACCGTTTTTTTCAGTTATGGCGGACGCAGCCTCCGATACAAGTAACACCAAGCAAATGGCCCTAGTGATCCGTTTTATTGAAGAGTATAGTGAGGTCCGTGAATAATTTATTGATTTCCTTGACTGGTCTTCAACTACAGGTGAATACTTGGCCAACCGAATCACTGAGACGCTCAAGTCCATGTCAGCTGATTCAAATAATCTACGTGGTCAAGCTTTTGATGGTGCTGGTAATATGTCTGGTGCAAAGTCTGGTGTAAATGCAAGGATCAAGTCTCTGTACCCTTTAGCCCTTTACTTCCACTGTGCATTCCACCGACACTTTGCAGTTGCCTCGTCCATAAATATCCGCGGGGTTTGAAACATGATGGATTCAATTATAAAGTGCAGTGAAATTTTTCATTTTTCACCAAAAAAAAACAGAGCTGCTGAAGCAAAAGATCATTGAATTCATACCAGCGGACATAAGGAACACTCTCATCGATGTTTGTGACGAGTCGATGGACTAGAGCGGGTGTATGATATGATGCAGACGATTCTCGTAACCCTCGATTTAATTGCTGATAACTACGATGTTTCCTATAACAAAGATGCAAGAAGTATTGGCCAGGGACTCTACTGGACACTTCGTTCTTTCCAATTCATTGTTCACCTCATCGTTGTAAGATATGTCATGTCTCAGGGTTAAATCCAGTACTTGGCTTTGTAAAATTGATATACTTTCTGAGAGTCTCGATACAGGGAAGCCTCATGAAGTTTAGTCATTTGCTTGACATTTGTTTGTATGCCGCTGGTGATAGGTTGCATTCCACACTCTCTCGATCAATTTATCACGACTCGAGAACCGATTCCGAAATCGAGGTAGATTTTCAGCAAATATATGATGACATTTTTTTTATCAAGCCTTTATATAGATTAAAAGTTCATTTCAGTTCCGCCCACTGTGGTTAGTGAGATTCTTTCCTGAATGCTCGATGATCGATTTCATGAAGCCTGCAATCATGCCCCCCCCCCAATATTTTGCAAAGTAATTTTTTTTACTTTAAAAAATCTTAATTTATAGTGCTGAGGTTAGAAATTGAGGCGCTCATCGTGAATCTTAAACAATGACACTTCCATCCTCTATATTTTTCTCCTTCTGCTCACTTCGGCTCATTCTCTTTCATGAGCTCGAGAAGTTCGCGTTCGCACTTCAAAAAGTCGTCTCTCTTCCTCAATTCAAATTTATCATCATGAGTAAGAGAAGTGTGCAAGATTTTTTTGCGAAAAATGGAAATGGTAAAAATAAGAAGCACGAAATAGACGAACCACTGTCAAAGAAAATAAGCGTCCCTACGGATAGCAGTACATCAAAAAAAATTCATTAGGATTAAGAATGCCATCAAACAGCACAAGCCCACCATGTAATTATTCCTAAATGCTCGGACGTTGGAGAAATGATTAATAATCAACTCACTGAAAAACGTGCAATCGAACGAAAGTATCTTATTCAAGTCATCCGATGTTAACGTTATTTAGGACGACAAGGAATCGCATTGCAAGGGGGTGACGGAAATGACAACTTCACACAGCCTATCTAACTTATTGGCGTAAATAATGAAAACGCTATGAATCACCTTGACAGTAAAACTGGTAACAAAGAAGATCATTTGGCAAAGTATCTAAAGTCATCAATTCCCTGGCCATGGTGCTGAGTTATTAAAAGTATTTTTACAATTTAATTTTAGGCATCATTCTAAATAATTAATCTAAAATATACTTAATGACAAATTTTTAAGAGAAAAAAATCCTTGACTAGGTTCAATTAATTCATTGAAACGGTAAGAAAAAAAATTCAAGAAACTATTCCCTTCTTTCATATCTAAATTGACTCGTTACCGTGACTCGTTTAAGCGCCATCGACGTGGCGATGCAGCTGAAAATTTATCTGATATTCCGATGGCGTATTGGCGGCCGCCCACGCTAAAGCTCTAAAGGAGCGGACCAATATACCATCGGAGAGGTTTAGTAGTGGCCCTTTGATGTGCCGACAACAGTCGGGCTCAATGGCTATATCTTCGCTTGGTCAAGAATTTTGTTCGTCCCGACTGAACAAAATTTAGCATGAAAATGTCTGCTGCGCCGTCCGTCAAAAACTAATTTTATTTACAGTTTTGGCGCTTCAATGACAAAGCAAATTTCGGATTCAAGAAGGGCATGATGGAAGTAGAACTTTTGTTAGATTTTGGTTGTTTTTGGTTTGTTTTGGTGAATGTTTTTACAATATAAATGTTTTTATACTTTCTTAGTATTACTTTTAGTATTCAGTGTAATTTCTGTAAATGCACCAACCTTTTAAAGATTGTTTTTTACACACAAATGTTGATTATTTTTTGTTTGTTTTGGTGACTGATTTTGATTGAATTTTCTCAAAGCCAAACTCAAAGATCATAAAGAAACAATAACAGGTATGTTCCTTATGCCTTTTCAGTAACTTTTATGCTGGTATAATCTTGTGCGGTCCTATCAAAACAACTGTTGACCGCCAGACAACTGAACACAACCGACTGACCGACAACAGTCAAAGTCAGTCAAAGTGCTCTAGCAGCAGTACAAACATGTGTACAAAACAGACAATTTTGTCTTCAGAAAGATCTACAGACTTGTTTACAAACTTCTGTATAGGTAGTTTGTATCTTATTAACGATTAACTTCACTTTTTGTGTCTTGTGTGCCAACAGAACAGCCCTATTTTGTAATTTTACAGAGCACATTGAAAATTCACTTTTGAGGTCCTGAAAACTATGAAGGTTGGTGTAATATTGTGTGTCTAGGTCAGTAGGGAAAAGCAATAAACTCATGTTTTAAGTTGTATTTTCATGTAAATGAAGCTAAATTAGGGATTGTTTATGTTTGTTTATGAATATGATTCCGAGTCATATCAAATCCACATTTGCTATTCGCTAAACGAATACGGTGCTAGCCTAGAAAATAATAATTATTATTTTCTGCCTAGCACCCGCATCCAATATGGAATTAGATGCTAACTTGCTATGTTGATCGTTTCCAAGCTCCTCACAAAATGTTTAAACGCGGTCAAGTCAAATCCCGTAATGCAAACCTTCCAGATGTTAAAATATGCCCGACCTTCAGAGCAAAGCGTGTCGTAGCATATTTCCACATCTGGAACCAGATAAGCTGAAAATGAGATCTTATCTTCGCTCAAGAGCGTGAATGCCGAACTAAAGCGTCCTGTTGTACCATTAGTACAACCTACCATAGAAAAGAAAGATGAGGGCCCGAACATGGACTTTTGTAGGAGTTTAGCACTATTAACACTGGGCGAAATCATAGATTTCCTAACTTGTAAATATAGTGTAAACTCGAACTTTACACTATATTTCAAATGGATTTGGAAATTTTATGTTTCAACATTTTTCGACGAACTTGAAATATGATATTTATTATATTTTCAAAATTTGTAAATTTGAACTTTACATTTAATAAAAATATATCGAAATATGAGATTTCAACATATTTCGAAAGAGCTCGAAATGTGGTGTTTACTATACTTTCTAAATTTGTAAATACGAACTTTACATTTAATGAAAATGTCTCGAAATATGAGATTTCAACATTTTTCGAACAACTTGAAATACGATGTTTACTATATTTTCAAAGTTTGTAAATACGAACTTTACATTGAATGAAAATGTCCTCGAAATATGATATTTCATCTTTTTTCGAACAACAACTTGAAGTACGACGTTTAATAGTATATATTTTCTAAATTTGTAAATACGTTTTTGAATTCTGTTTAAAGTTCGTAATCAAGTGACTAATAAAAAGTAAGCTCATAAGAAAATTTGAAAGGGCAGTCCCTAGACTAGAATCTACTATAATTTTTGATGACGCTGAGTCCAGTCCACTTTATCGCACCCTCCAGTCTATCAAAAAGCTTTAAGTGGACCCCGGGCTAGGCAGTCCCTGACAGACACCACAGTGAATGTTTTTTTGCCTTGATAACCCAAGATGAAATTTTCACAAGGCGCGGGATATCGAGTCAAAAATCTCAGAATCAAAACATTACAAATGGCGTAAAAAATTCACCTAGAGTGTCTTCAAAAAAGACTATATTTCTTTTGGAAATAACAACATATCATTACCTTTCGATATGACTACATTTCTTTTGGAAATAACAACATATCATTACCTTTCGATATGACATTGGATATTTATGTGAATCGAATCAGCAATATATATTGGACTTTTTAACCAAGTTTGAGAGTATATTTCGATGGGATTATCAAGATATTGCTGGATATACATTAGATAGTCAAATTTGATGTAATGAGCTAGAATGATGCAAAGTTGGAAATCTCAATTTTTGTGGTTCTTATCTTTATTTTCTTTTATGAATCGATCCACCACTTTTTATTTACAGTTAGCAATATTGAGAAAAAGCAAATCTAAAATGAAAGATAAAAATATTTGGATGACTCAGACAACTTTCGACAGTGGTCGAAGCTAAAAACCCAACAGGGGTACGAGAGAAGAACAAACAATCACTTTGCCCTCTACCTGTTGAACAAGAAAACGCTACATCCCTATAACTTTGGACATTAAATGAATGGCAAAATGGTATTAACATTCTATTGAGATGTGAAACTTGTTCAAGTTGAAGAATTGATGAGAAAAATGCAATGGGTAGTACGAGAGAAATATTTGCTTTGGATTACAAAAACTCTTATATGGACAATACCTCTGGAACAAGTTATATGGGATTGTTTACCGAGTGACCCCAAAACAAAGTCTTTAATGCTTGGTTCTTACATTCATGAGGTCAGAGGTTTAGTGGATTTTATAAACTTTTGAAACTTGTGTGATTGTTTTGCTGACTAAAGCCCGGGGGCAGTGGGTTTACCAACTGACGGTATGCGCGGCGAAAAAATTGGCTTTTAGAATCGCACCCTTACAGTGCAGAAAAATATCGGTGAAATTCATACCCTTACAGTGTATTTTTTCAAATTTTAAACTCTTTAAGAGCAAAGAAATCAAGATTTTCGGACAAAAATTTGTAATTTTTCTTAGATTTGCTGAAATTTCC
This sequence comes from Clytia hemisphaerica, assembly GCF_902728285.1. Taxonomy (NCBI): domain Eukaryota; kingdom Metazoa; phylum Cnidaria; class Hydrozoa; order Leptothecata; family Clytiidae; genus Clytia; species Clytia hemisphaerica. The sequence goes on from NW_027103901.1 coordinate 43,558, forward strand.
ACCCATACAGTGCATTTATCAAAAGTCCATCATTACAGTGCATTTCGTCGCATGAGAAACAAAGAGACTTGTCTCCAATTTTTCGAAAAATGAGACGATGATTGATCCATATTCTTCCGGACTAAAGACACTTTGAATTTGTGATTTTGTCCCTGACTAGAGATACTGTGAACTTGTATTTGATAAACATTGCATCTTGGCTTGGAGTATGCTTTTGAATGTTTTAACGGCAACATCATTTCTTTTTTGGATTGTTGTAGTGTTATCTTTTAGTGCTCCAATGTAGATAGGTTATTCCAATTTCATTTTTTATCAATTAGTTCGTGTTTATTTCATAGAATTTAAGTAGTGTTTATGTGATAGGTTGTCCAAGAAAGCATTGTTTCGAGGTTTCCATGCTTTGCAAAACGTGTTAGAATCAGTCAAAGACATTTATAGACATTTATAAGTATTTTCTCTTCTTAACTTTATATAATATTAATGAGAAGACAAGAGCCTTTGTTTTTGGTGCGATTATTACAAAGCCCCTACTATATATTTTAACTCTGTTGAAGTCATAAAAATTTGAAATCCTAGTGACAGCTTTTTAAAATAATTTTCATGATTTTCTTGAAATTTTGAGAAGTTACGTTTTATATTGTCAGTTTTGATTAGCTTTTATTTTTTTAATCACTCATTTGATCATAAGATTTTTTATTCTATAACAAAATCTTTCGAATTAATATGGACTACATGAACAGTCCTTTACATTATCGGAACTAATTTTTGCGGTCCAAGTAGCATTGCATTTACCAGCAATTAATATCAGCTGGGCTTACCAGGTATGAAAATCTAGCCAGACTAAAACTTAATTTCCATGAGGTTATTACATTTTAGCTATTTGATTTATTTTAAGGTGTCATTTTTATGTCATTTTACTAAAATTTACAGATAGATATGAAATTTAAATTCACCTTGACCAACATTTGACTTTTCGAGTGACATCTTTAGAAAAAAAGAAACGTTTTCTTTGGTATGACTGGTCCAAGATAAGTTTATATTTTATATGTTTTCATTTTATTTTATCTTTTTAAAGAGAGGATGTGCGAGGATGTCCCCTGCCTGGTGTCTAGTGCAGTCGGCTCCAAAGGAGTCTAAGGTGTTTACACCTTTGTTGATTCATGTTTTGTTTTCTTCTCCTGTCAGTCTACCTGGAGTTTGTTGTCATCTTGTACAGGCCGCTGGGGTAATGTCGCCTGACTGTCTTAAATGACAGTCAGCCTGTCCCAAGCCAGGATAAAGACAGAGGGACCCAGAGAGGATTAATTACCATTGTAACATCGTCTCTCTAAGAGGAAAAAGAATTTGGCCACTCTTTGTTGTTTGTAGTTCTGACAGGAGAAAACATTTTATTTTTTCATACTATATATATATTGGATTCCTAAAATGCATAAGAATCCTATTGGTTGCCGCTTCATCATTGCTTCCAAATCATGTAGTACCAAACCGCTATCTCGTGCTGTATCCATGGTCTTCAAAGTTCTATACAAACATGTTGAGCAATTCCATCATAAATCTCGTTTCTTTTCTAGTTTCAATAAGTTCTGGGTTGTACAAAATTCTTCGCCTGTTATTGGACATCTTAACAGAATCAATGCCAAGAAAAAAGCAAAACGAATTTCGACATTCGATTTTGCAACACTGTACACAACCCTTCCACACGATCTTCTCATTGAAATTTTAACCAAAATTATTAACTTTCTGTTTGATTTAGGTTGTAGAAATAAACTTGGTTTTTCAAATACTTCAGCATACTGGACTACAAAAGGGAAGGATGATAGGTTCTTTACTAGTACTTCACTGTCTGAGTGTGTGTCCTTTCTAATAAAAAATTGCTTTTTCAAAGTTGGCAATTCTATTCTTAAACAGTGCATTGGAATTTCCATGGGAATAGATCCTGCTCCTTTTTGGGCAAATCTGTTTTTGTACCATTTTGAATCTGAGTATGTCAAAGGTCTCATTTCTGCTAGTTCGCCTAGTGCCTATAACTTCCACTCTGTAGGTAGATTTATTGATGATTTGTGTGCCTTAAATGACAGAGATGAGTTTCATAATTGCTACAAACAGATTTACCCTAAAGAATTAGATCTCAAAGTTGAGCACCATGGAAACCATGCATCGTTTTTAGATTTAGATATCACCGTTGAAAACAATATTTTTAGATATAAACTTTTTGATAAGAGAGATGCCTTTCCCTTCTTCATTGTAAGGATGCCACATGCCGACAGTAACATCCCATCGTGTATTTGTTATGGATCCATCTTTTCAGAAATTTTACGGATAGCACGTAGCACACTCATGTTTGAAGATCTGACTCCTAGAGTCACTGAGCTTTTCATTCGAATGCGAAACCAGGGTGCTTCAAACGCTTTCTTGAAGAAGCAAGTTGTCAAATGTTTTTCCAGGTTTCCTGACTGTTTTATGAAGTATGGGAAAACCGTCGAAGAATTTTTACATATTTTCAAATTGTGAAATTGTTTCTTGTGTATTGTATGTGTTTTTTTTTTTTTTTTTTTTTTTTTTTTTTTTTTTCTGTCTTAAGAATTAGCATTAGCATCGGAGGTATTCATTTCCTACTTTTCTTTCCCCTGTGCAGTCCTCCCGTCGCGGCACGCCGAACCGGGTTCTCGGCCAACTTACGATTCTATTCTTTTCAGTTTTTGTGTGATTTTTTCTATTTTTATGTAAGATTGTGTTTGTTACAAATGTTTGTTTCACCTGTAGTGTACGTGGGATAGTTGGTACAGTGTGTCTTTCTGCCCTTTTGTACTGTATTTTGTTGTAGTGTCTGTTTGTTGTCTGTTATTTATTTGGAAGCTGCTGGTCAGTTCCTTTTTCTACTATGTTTTCCGAAGGCGACTGAGTGTGGGCCCTTAAACACGTGGAAAGTCACTATGCCAGTCACAAGTCTGGGACTTCGGGTTTTGTTTTGTTTTGTTTATGTACCTTTTTTTTTTTAATTTATTTGATGTGTTTGCTTTTGTATTTGTCCCCATTTTGTATGTATTTTGATGAACTTACGGAAGTGTGTTTATCAAAAAAGTTTTTTTTGCAATTCATTGTTTCTCCACTATTACTTTTCTTCTATCTTCATTTGGATTAGGTTTTTCTTTCACATACCACTATTTAAATTCCCTTTAACTTTTTGCTAAATTACCCTCTTTCGGAATGATTAAAAAATAAAAAATACCAAAAAAAATCGTAAATACACACAATTAACAAAAATATTCTTAACTTTTTTCGTTTTTATCAGTTTGAGTTATTTATATATCAACACTTTTCTTTTTCTAAAATGACAGATATTACATATCTTCACTATATATATAGTCTAGAAGTATAAAACCTTCAACTACTCAAAATGGAAACAATAAAGACAAAAACCCACAAAACAAAAAGACAATACAAATACAACAAAAATCTAGAATGAACATTCACAGAAAATCAATCAGGTTGGAGTAGAAAAGGAAAATATGATGACATAGAAATCCGTCAATGTAAAACTAGTGATCTAAAATGACTTTAAGGAAGAAAGTAACTGAATATGAGTTAAGATGGAAAGAAGTAACTCAATATGAGTAAAAAAAAATATTTCAAAAAAAAAAACACATTATCTGTTCCTCAGTTTTCGACCTACACAGGATTTCGGCCATTTGAGAAAATATCCTCCTATATGATGGAAATAGGGTTGTGTAGGTAGGCCAAGCAGTGTTAGCTAGACACCACCACAGATAAAAAGATGTAAAAAGATGTGTTTAGTGAAAGTATGAAACGCGCGCAAATATAAAATAAACTAAAACTTAAACTCCACGGAACCAGCCGAAGAAACTAAAATAACAAAAAAAGAAGTGCACTTTCTACTAGACAAAGTTGCCACACCTTTGACACGTTTCTGCCACAACGTTGTAGAAAGCATACTAGATGGGAAGGAACTGGGATTGGATCGCCACTATCCAACCCCGTGGCTCTCACACACATTTTACAGTTCAAAGAAGAAGATGGAAAGAGTGGGAAAAGAATGAGAATTTAAAAAAGTTGGACTATAACCCGGTTCGAAGCCCCGTACACCGTGACCGCTCACCGCAAGAGCTGGCGAACGAGTGAATCTTGAGAGAGTTGAAATCTTGAAAATTCTGAAAAAATGACGAACTATAACCCGTCGAAGACTGTAATCTAACTTTGCGTTTTCAGCACCTTGACATCGCATTCTTTGTATAAAAACTTTGGCTTTAACTTTCAAGTCCTCGAAAAGTAACGTAGAACGAGCAATCCTGAGAAGTTCACCAACAAAAGAAGAATAAAAAATCGATTCTGGCAAGTTGCTATCTTTATGTGGCATTCGGACTATGGAAAAAGGAAATGCATCCCGTTTATCAAACAACTTATAAATAAATATCCCGTCTTTGATGGTAATATCCAGGTTTAAAAAAGAAGCATGATTACCAGAGTGCTCAATTTTGAGTTCAAGCTCATCTGGATAGATATCTCTATACACAGACTGAAACAAGTTACCGTCATTGATCGCACACAAATCATCAATGAATCTTTTAGTCGAATGAAAATGGCGAGCCTTAACCTTATTTTCCTCAATGACCCTGCTCATATACCTTTGTTCGTATTGGTAGAGGAAAAGATTAGCCCAAAATGGCGCCGGATCGATTCCCATGGGAATCCCGATTACTTGACACATAACAATATCACCTGCATTGAAAAAACAATTTTTTATCAGATGTTTCATAGCAGTTTTCAAAGAATTCTGTGTAAAAGACACAGAAGATTTGGGTTTTGTTTTTGACCAATACGCTTTATCATTTTTAGAAATAGCGATAAACTTGCAGTTACCTGCATCAAATACAAAATCAATGACCTCTGATAGTTCTTTAATCAGTTTGTCATGAGGAATCTTTGTGTACAATGTACTAAAGTCAAAGGTGGAAATAGATTTGGCGTTTTTCTTTTTATTGATTCGGTTGAGTGAATCTAGTACTGGATCACAATTTTGTATATATAGAATATACATGAAAGGAAGGTTCATGTTTGTTTTTGTGTGTGTCAGCCATTTTGTTTTGCTTTTTAGGTGTGTCTTAGGTTAAGTTAGGACTTAGAATTTTTCACTCATTTTTCTCATCATTTTTTTTACTTAACTTTACTTTAGACTTAGACTTTCTTTCACAAATTTCATTTACTCAGAATTTAATTCCTTTCATGTATTTTATTTTCAATTAGCCTCAAATTCATTTGTCAATTAAGACATTTTTTCATTTTTTTTCAATTATTTAAACATAAGTTATTTTCCTTTTTCAGTTTGAACATTATCATTATCAATCCGCTACAAATTCGAGTCAATTTACTGTGTGTGTACTACATCGTGAATTTCATCTACAGAAATAATTTCACTTTGTGTTGAGGTACATAACTTTTTGATTCCTCTAAAATAAGAAAATCGTGTAGCGCAACACAAGCTTTAGTTATTGCCTCAATATTTTCGACCCCAGCAATTATTTGTCTGCGGAAAATTCCAAAGCTATTTTCGATAACCCTCCTTGCTCGAAAAAGCTGTAAACTGTGCGTCTCTTGTTGCTTAACAGCGCAAAGTTAGTGCTAAGCGCTCATTTGGTAAAGTAGAGGGCCTATACTGGGAAGATTTGATAATAAAGGGTGCAATCCAGGAAAGTAATTGTTCAAAACGTGTTGCTGTCATGCGAAAATTACGATAAAAATATTCAGTATCAAACAAATGTAAATAATAACAAAGGAATAGATTGGAGAATTCACCCTGCTCTTCACGGTCCATAAAAAGTTTTCGGACCCAAAAGCATTTCTTGTATTTTACTTTTCTTTTCCTTAAACGCCGGTGTAAAAATAATAGCAGCAAAATTTTCTTCTTCAAGAGAAGACGTCTGTGCTCCATGGTAGTCATTGCAAGAATAAAAAGTTTTGTGCGCCAAAACAACTTGACGAGCCCCCCCCCCAGTCGACCCTCAATTCACGTATTCACGCACAAAATTTTGCCAATTCACGTATTCACACGCGAAAAAAAAAACATTTTTACGTTCACGCGCCAATTTTGTTTTTATATCTTTGGTTAAAACGATTGTGACCTTATTGGGTACATATACCTTATTGGTATATGACCTTTTTATAGTTTCCTTAAGTTTAACCTATTCTTATGCCAAACATTTTTGCCAATATGAAGTTTTCTTCAGTTTTGTGACAGAATTCTTGATAGCATCGACCTTTTAAGGCATCTTTTACAGCTATTTGAGTTTTAATAAAGCAGTTTTTCAGGTCTGCCGCGCCAAATTTACAAAGAATTACCCCTCTGGCGTAGGGTGGGCTTTTGGTGTGGGATTTGCTTCCTCACAGACCCGTAAGAAGTCTTTTTTAATTTCAAATCGAGGTTGTGTCAACTATATGGTTTGAGAAGCCGTAGACTTAAACAGAATCTCCAGGTGGAGCGGTAGTACAAGCAGAGGACGCAAATTTCAATATTTGACCCCTATGTCATGGAAGAAAATGTATGGAAACCATAACGCAAGCGAAGCGAGCACGAAATTTTTCGACTTTCAGTCCTTTTATGACTGAAAAACGGCCTTAATACGCTATTGTTAGTCAAGTATGCCTTGTTTGGTCGTACACAATTTTTTTGAAAATGTTTAATTTAACACTGACCATTTGTTGCCAAAAATCTGGTACGGCGAGCAACGTACCTGCCGTTCCCGGTGCGGCGTACCAAGAATTTCGCTAAAGAGAAAACCTTTAAAATTTAGAATGCCTAGATTGCTTGAAAACGCATCATGTGTATCATTATCTATGAGAATTATTTTTTAATCGTTCGATGCTGCGTGCATACAAGATGTATTAGAACTACCCTGAACTACCTACTTTGCAAATTATTAAAGGAGCAAAAATCCTCTAAGTCTCTAAGTTAATGCGGTATCATTTTGTGTATTGTATTGTAGAAACAATATAAGTGACTACGGAGAGACGACCATTATTAAACGCTGACGGAGAAAATCTCGTTGGATGCATCAGTATTTGCATCACAAAAATTGTCATTAAAAATGAAACAAGAAGCCGTATCGGCGTGAAGGCCCAACTTACGTGGCAATAACTGAATGTTTATTCGTACCGAGTACCGGTAATGTTGGCGGGACTAATTTCTGCGTTTTGGGTTTTGCGAAAAGTACCAAATTTATACTCTCGAAGTGCAAAAATGAAAAGCCAAAAATGTTCCAAACTTTGCCGAACAAAATATCAAAACCAAAAGAAAGCAGATGCGCTAAAAAGTCCGCAATGGTAAATGAAAGCGAGTTAATGATGAATGTGACCAGAACAGTATTTTAATAATACAAAAAAAGCTATGCTATTGCATGCCTACATTATGTACAAAATAAATTAATTTCATATTTTTGATACTACCGTCAAAGTGAAAAAATTTTGCAAAGAAAAAAAAGAGTGTAAAAATTCCTGGCGCTTTTCCGTAATCAAAAAATTGAAAAAATTAGTTAAAAAATCCAAACTTCCCATGTCACTGACCTTCAAAATGATCAAGAAAGGATCATCATTTTCACACGCCAGAATCATGAAAAATGTTTCAATCTTATTCAATTTAACGCATAAGCTGCATTTTAGTATCCATTAATAAATTCCTGAATCAGTTTACTTAGAAAAATTCTGTGTCGAGCTTGAAAAATCCAGCCACCCAACGTTAAATGTGCTTAATCATGCTTAGCATCATTAAAAATATTTCAACCTTGTTCAAATTTACACATGAGCTGCATTGTAGTATCCATTAACAAATTCCAGAATCAGTTTACAAGGAAAAATTCGGTGTCAAGTTTGAAAAATCCAGCCAGCGGCCGTTAAATACGACAGATCCAAAAAGGACCATTTTCACGACATAGCACCATTAAAAATATTTCGATCTTATTCAAATTTACCGATGAGCTGCATTGTAGTATCCAATAACAAATTCCAGAATTAGTTTACTTGGAAAAATTCCGTGTCAAGTTTGAAAAATCCAGCCAGCAGCCGTGACATTAAATACGACAGATCCAGAAATGACCATTTTCACGCATAGCACCATGAAAAATATTCTGATCTTTTTTAAATTTACACATGAGCTGCATTGTAGTATCCATTAACAAATTCCAGAATCAGTTCACTTGGAAAAATTCTGTGTCAAGTTTAAAAAATCCAGCCACCGGCCGTTAAAATGCGAGGAGACAGCATTCAGACTGGCAGATGCAGAAATGACCATTTTTCAAGCATAGCACCATGAAAAATCTTCTGATCTTATATAAATTTACACATGAGCTGCATTGTAGTATCCATTAACACAGAATCAGTTTACTTGGAAAAATTTTGTGTCAAGTTTGTAATATAAATTTCAATCCATCTTGAAAATAACCATGTTTTCACTTCAATTTGACTCTGTTACTAAACTCCATCCCATCTGAGACAGCCTAAATATCATGCGGGTAGACAAGACAAAAAACGGGCAGTCGGGTGGTTGGGGGATGTTTAGCCTGGATTCGTTAACTTATTGCGCTCACAGGCCCCGACAAAGCCAAAAACTTTTCGACAAGTTGCTTTTTAAAAGCATATTTGTTTAGATATCTTTGAGAATTTTAATGTTATAAAGTTTTGATTATTTTGAATGACTTTACAATGACAATAACTTGATATGACAATGAGTTTCCAAGACTATGCGAGTAAAGCGAGCAAGAAAACTTAGATTTAGTTATCGAGGTCTTAGGTATATTTTTAGCGTTTCCTTGTGTTTTAGACAATGATTTGCTTTTCACGTTCACGCTAAAAATCTCGATTCACGAATTCACGGTGGAAAAATCTTATTTTCACATTCACGCTGATATCTCAATTCACGTATTCACGTGCTAAAAAAGTCCAATTCACGCATTCACTTCAGAAAAAAAGGTTCATTCACGTGTCACGCCAGCCCCTGGGGGGGGGGGAATCCCACTTGTTCGACAGTATACTTGTTCGACGGTGCATTTGTTCGACAAATCTTAAAAAATGTCGAACTGTTGCGCTGTCGAACAACTGATCGCTTAGTTGTTCGACAGACCACTTGTTCGACAGTTACTTGTTCGACATCCACTTGTTTGACTGTATGGTTGTTAGACACCCACTTGTTCGACACTCATTTGTCGAACAAGTGGTCTGTCGAACAACTAAGCGATCAGTTGTTCGACAGCGCAACAGTTCGACAGACCAGTTGTTCGACAAAATAAAACAACAGAAATGAAACGAGGCCCGGAAATCCTAGGCCCGGAATTATCGAGTTACCAAAATTCGAGTTAGAAATTTTCGAGTTAGCAATTTTCAAGTTAGCTAAATTATGATGAAGTGAAAGTTATGAACTGTTACTCGCTTTTCCATTTTCCCAAAAGGATTTTCGAGTTAGCAATCAACTCGGATTTCATTTTTCTCAAAAAGCATAGACTGTAGGAGCCCCCCCCCAGCGGCACCCCTAATCGCGCCATCATGCAAAAAAAATTTCTCCATCACGCCTCACGAAAATCGCTAAAATTTGTATCCTCGTATCGTCAGCTTTTTGATGCTTCAATCAGTAACGTAAATAAAGCCTGGAACACAAGGGACGAGATTAGCATCAACAAACTCTCAAAAACAAAATCAACTTTTTTTTTGAGCGGGAAAAAATTATAATTGAAATATGGAAAATGGAGAATAATTTCTTGGGAGAGGAAATTGTTATGTGTACTGATATCTCCTTTTATGTGTTTCAACCTTGTTCAACCGATTATGTGCGTCTCGATTGTTTTTCTAAACCAATCAAATCGATTATGAAATCAAAGCAAACATTGCTTCCGAACAAGACCCCTAGATATTTTTCACAAAGGTTTCTAGACGACTAAAATTTTTCCCTCCATTACTTCTTGCTTTATGTCTACTATGTCTGAATTTCTATGCTACGGCTAATTTCAAAACTCGTTAAAATAAAACAACATAAAAAATGAAGTGTGGGTGGGTCCCGGAAACCTGAAGTTGGATTCTAATAAGTGGGACAATGAGGTGGGGGGGGGGGGGGGCTAAAATTTTGCAAAACGGGGACCTTTGGGGTGGGACTCTGAAATTCGGTGAACCAGGACTCTAAGTTGGGACCCACAATTCGGGACACTGAAGTGGGACTCTGAATTCTGCAAACCAGGACTTTGAAATCCGGCAAACCGGGACCCTGAACTTACAGATATCTACATATCTCTGTGGTTGTTCTTTCGAACTTCGTGTATTTATTTTTTTGCGATCAAAGATAAAGGGCTTTTCCAGAAAAAAAAATCGAATATGAGGGAGGGGTAGAAGCAGCCAACGACAAAAAATCGTAAATAGCTATCTGTTCTTATTTGCCAGCTGGAAGGATTTTTCGATCAGAACAGATACCCCGATTCCAAGGGCACCAGTCTTCTACTCAGAACAGATTGCGTTTTTCCAGCCAAGAGAACGGATGCAATTTTGTGAGAAAAAAACAGAGTTCATAAAATAAATTTCCTGTAAATATCTGTTCTTATTTGCCAGCTGGAAATATTTTCAATCCTAGAACAGGCATGAAAATTAGTTTTTTTGAGAATATCTGTTCCATTTGCCAGCTAGAAATTTTTGATGTTTAGAACAGATCCCGCTAATTTCCAGGTGGAAACCTGTCAGAACAGATCACAGAAAAGTAAAGGCTAGTGATGCGGGGCTTTTAGAACAGAAAAAAATCGGCCAGATTTTATGTAAGAACAGATCAATAATTTCCAGGTAGACAAATTTCTAGTTTTTCTTAGAACAGATATTTTACGGCTGCTTTCGGAGGAGGGAGTGGAAGATATAAAAAATGTTTGGAAATTTACCCCGAACAACATTAACACTTTTAACCCCCGGCGGACAGCAAGTATAATCCCCGGACAAACATTCAAAAACCCTCAAACACCCATTACCCCCAGGCACTATATCCCCCACCCCCGATATGTCATATAGCTGTCAACTCTCCCGCTAGACGATGCTGTCGTCCGTTAGAGATAGTAAAAGCCGAGTTTGGAACAAAAGACTACCAAACTCTACCGGCTGTAAAATCTTTTCGACAAAACACCCGCGACTAGAAGTTTATGGTCTATGCTGTAAATCAAATGGTGGTAGCGGTGGTAGTAACTGATTCCTGTTTCAAAGGACCCACTATTTTTGAAACAAAGAGGCCGATCTGTTAAAATAAAATCAATGCATCTATCCTCTTTTGACTTAAAGCATGTTGATGGAAAGAAAATTTTTTTTTGGTTTCGAAATGACGAGTTATTAAGTCATCGGCACTTAAAGGGTTAATTCCAACGTTAACTCCTCGTATTTTTTCAGTTTTTTTTTTCAAAGTGGTGATGTTCAAACTTTAATTTCAAATGCTATCTTTTCAACTTTTTTAAATTAGGTCCTCAATAAAAATTACCAGCAGCCGAAAGTATCGTTCCAAAATAAATTTGGCTGGACGGTATTGAAAGAGTTAAGCATTCTATTCCTGGCGAGATCAGGTTATTACTGAGAAGATGGTTTTTTCCATAGTAAAAGACCTCTGCTATTTTTTGAAAAATCGAGTCTGATTGGCTTTTTAAATCCTTTGAAAAGAAGTTTAGTTTCGATCGGGGGGAAAGAGGAGTCAAACTTTGTGCATAAAATATTTACAATCATGGTCATAATATTTGAGAAAAAAGGAAAGTTCCCCAGGAAGTTTCAAAACTACAAACGATTCGTAAGTGCTCTAAAAAAGGAATAGACGAGTAGAGGTTTTAGCCCAGAATTGACTTTCTCGTCTGAACTTCAAATTTCGAAAAACGACCAAAATTCTCATAATATTTTGACTCTGATAGTAGATGAGGTAATATTAACATTTTCAAAATCTTTTCTTTTTGTTTCTTAGAGAAATTAATGTTAAGATAAGCGAATAAGATATCATTTTCAGAGCCATTATAAAGAATAAAGTTAATTTTTTCTCTTTCTGATCCAAGCACAATCTTTATTGGTCGTTTTTATAAACGGCCTGTTATCCCTTTAAAATAATTTTGCCCTCCGGCCGCCGAAATAGTCATCCGACCATTGAGTTTCAAGCCCGAAGGGCTAGAGGTCAATCTCTAACCTTTCTCAGGCAAGAAAAATTGAAGCCTTAAAATATGCGCCGTATTTTTGATGATGGATTGAATCTAGCAATTCCTTTGTTTTCGAGTGATATATTTTTCGAAATTAAGCGGTAAATTTTAGTTTCAATCTGTCATTTGTGTAAAAACCAGGCGGGTCGCTCAAGGCCGCGCAACTTTGGTAGGATTTGTTGGCTTCAAGAGATTGACCTCTAGCCCTTCGGGCTTGAAACTCAATAAATCCGACCCGCGGAAAATTGGCCGTCGGAAAAGTTATCCGGTCCGCGGAAATTGAGGCCGAGTTATTTTTTTCGAGTTATTTTTTGAGTTGAAAAACCTAGTTGTTGCGTCCTTTTTTTGCAATTTTTTGGCTTGATTAGAATCTCATCAACCTCATCGTTTTTTTATGAATATTCCCTTTTTATAATTCAAGTCCTTGTACATAATACAAACCATCAATTTAGAATGCTTTTACGTAGATACTGTACATTGGGAATAAAAATGGATCTTCTACATTTCTGATTTACGGCGGGATAGTGCTAAAAAATACGTATTTTCACTCCCCCTCTCCCTTTCAACAGTGATGTTTTATCACGTCCGCAATATGGCGGTGGAAAATACAAAAAAAAATAAACAAAGCAAAAAAAAATACATGAAAGAGATAATAAATAATGCATGCAAGATGCGATATATCTTTTACTTAAAAGACTGTTGCTAAAAGAAAAACCTTGAGATTCAGTATTAGAGATAAAATGTGGTGTGCGGGGAACTTTTTGAAATACTAAACAAAGAAGTTTTAGACTTTAAAAGTTATATATTGTAGTTGAAATTTCGAAATAAACTTATCATTTTACTTTAAAAGTCGGGAAAACGGCTTTTTTGTTCTTAGATTTTGATAAAAGCTGATTCACTATTGGAGTATCGTAAAAATAAATAAATAAAATAAAATATTTCAGTACATCGAACCGAGCGATAAACAGAATTTAATCAGTGGCACGTTAGGCAGCTAGAACACTACACGGCGGATGGTAAAAAACTTTTAAAAAGTTTTTTTTGTAGTCCAGTCAGTTACGATTACTACGGGAGATAAGATAGATAAATTACCTATGTTTAAAAGAAGGTATTTATAAGGAAATTGGATGGTAAAAGTTATCTAAATCTCTGGTTTTAGAAAAAAGAACTTCCAAAAGAAATAATTTTGAAATTTGTTGATACAAGAAGGGATAAGAAGAAAGGAAAAGATGGTCGTGAACAAAAAGAATGAGAGAGAGCGCAGAGAACGAGCTGCGACTCTACCATCAAAACTAATCACAAGTCCATCTCATACGATCGTGCAACGCAATTTGAATACGTTTCTCATGATTCCGTCACTAGAAGAAATGCGGAAGACGCTACGTCAAATGTCAAGCACCGTTAACGCGCCGCTACCGTCGAAACGGGGACGTAACAATACTCTGCCCATCTCTGAGAGCATCCCTTTGGAAATGACATCGAAATCTAACGTGGACGTAAACGGGAAGACTTCTACAGAAAATCCAACGTTGGAAAACCATAAAATTCAGTCAACAAAAATGTGTAATTTACATAACTACGGGTCCGATTCGTCGATCAGAAGTAGTGGCGGGGAAAGGCGGAGGAGGGGCGTTGTAATATCCTTGGGTGTTGATCAGTTGAGATATACCATCATTGAGCCGGGAAATGGGAAAAAGAATTGGCACATTCGTTCATATGGGTCAATTTTGAAACATTTGAATGAGATTTTGAGTCGAAAATGTTGACAATATATACAAACATCTTTTAGAGAGAAAAATATTTTAACGTGGAAACACTACAATAAGGACCGAAAAATATCTTTAGAGCCGGTTGAAGAAGAGGATATCTTGATGAAGATGTTTGACGTATATTGGAAGAAACATATGGAACTTTTCGTAATGAAATCTGAATATGGAAAGAGGGAACTACAGATTAAAATGTATTCGATACTACTCGCAATGTGAGTGGAAAAAAAAACACAGAATTGATTAGTTCTTTTGTCACGCAAATGTGTGTAGGGTGTAATCAATTAAGTCTTGAGAAGAAGTCACATATAAAATTTTTTAGAAAAGGTGAAATTACTTAATATAGTGCAATTTCGTTGACACTGACTTATTGTTGCACAGACAAAGATACACTGTGAAATAAAATCAAAGACTTTTGAGTGGGATAAAATATTCCTTTTACGACACTTCCATATTCCTTTTGTAATGAGCTTTCGGTGATGAGTGGGCTAAGCTCTGTATGACACCCTTAGGGGAAAGAATAATAACCTAACAAATAGTGTGAAGTGGATGAAAATCAGGAGAGTGCTCGATTCATAATAAGATATCAGAAATCAATATTTCGAGACATAGTGCGGAAAGGAGTCTGACCCCCCCCCCTTCTTGGCATTCCCCCAACCTTTAATAAAAATGCCTATCCTCCAAGGATTTTGGACAAAAATAGCTGACAAATATATGTGAAATATCTTTAGAGAGAGAAAGCGAAATAATGAACTTCTTTCTTCTTTTTGACTCAGACTACGCTAACAGAAAACTTCCTTTCATGAAGAAGGGGGGGGGGGGTCCAAACTATGCGACAGGTGTCAGTTTCTCTCATTTTTTCTGGTATTTCTTTTGATGATGATTCTGAAAAGATGAAGCTATGAGTTCTCAAATCAAAATTATAATTCCTTATTATCTTCTTTATATTTAATCTGTAAAGTAACAAGTAGCAAGTATCTGATGCTAAGAGGACAACCTAGTTTTGTATATAGCAGAACTATGCACATAAACTACACGTTTTTTTTTTACATCTAGAATTAAAGCCTACGGATGGTCTTAACTTTTTGAGTTTATAAAGCCTAAAAATGTTCTTATTTTCCCCATTTTTATGTATTTTTGTCCATTTTCCTAAGAAATCTCTAAATGTTCTCAGTATTTTTTGCCATCGAAAATCTTATATAGTTTGTTCTTATAAAAAAACGTGTAGTTGCTACGAAAAGATACCTAATTTTGAATTAATTTTCATTGACCAAAGATTTTAAAAAGCATCTTATAAAAAGCAACTTAAAGAAAAAAATTCCCGAAATGGCACCCAGAAAAATTAATAATGTCATCAAAAAGGGCAATATTTACGGATTTCTTTTGAAAATCTTTAGGTAACGATTTTAATTTTTTCTTGTAGTGCTCAAAAACAGATGGATTTAAATCCCTTCAAATTTTCTAATTTTTTTTTCTGGTGCACTTTCTAATTCTTTTCACAGAATATTCTCAGATTTAGAAGGTGATATCATACCTCAATTGTCACTTCGAGACATTGTGGCCATATTTTGATGTCATTGCGCGCTATTCGTCCAATAACCACTGACAATTGTAACGCAAGCTAAAAGTCATTAAAAAAAAGAAGATCTTTTAGTAAAAATAAAATTTTATTTCGAAAATAGTTTCGCTCATCATGAATATAATCGAAAACAGTATTTTGGGACTTTTAACCAAGAGCTAGATTAAGAAATGGGAAAGAATTCTGCAGAGCGAATTTTTTTCCAATTTCCAACTTTTATTTACTAAGATAATTCAGAGTTTGGAATTTCTTATTTCTGTTTTTTCAGAGTTTTTGTTTTGATAATTTTCTGTTTGAATGAGAGACGACTTATACAATTATTATATAATTTCAAACATTTTCACTGATGATTGGTGCCTGAACAGCATGAAACTCTGAGTTTGAAACATAGATATTGTGTCAACTCTTTATTATAGTAGTACGCTCTATTTACTTATCGAGCACGATAGAGGATACGAGGAGAAGATAAACACCCTCTACAACGACTTATACTATTATTAACCTCTGGTGTGACTTCATCGAATATCATGATGTTTTGTTTGATAAAATTCTTCTCATCGTCTGGTAAGCAACTATAAAAAGATGAAGAAGAAAATTGTTGTAAAATCATTCAAACAGGTGTGCCATAGTTGCATGGTCATGCACGTTCTTTTTATAAGAACAAACTATATAAGAACATGAGGCTTCGATGTCAAAAATGTTAAGAACAAGTTAAGAACATTTTTAAGGCTTGGCGGACTCTAAAACAGCCAATTTCTTAGGAAAGTGGACAAAAATACATAAAAAATGGGAAAATAAGAACATGTTAAGAACATTTTCAGACTTAAAACTCAAAAAGTTAAGAACATCCTAAGGCTTCAAAATTTTTAGATGTTCTTATAAAAAAAACGTGTAATCTCAACAGGTCAAACCTTCAGACTACACATTTTTTTTAACAAGAACAAACTATATAAGAAAATAAACATAAAATACTACAGAGACCCATCAAGATGTTGTTAGCTATTAGTAGACCATATCTAAATTTTGAATTCTATTTGATTATGATTATTGCCATTGACAAAAGATAAAAGAAAAATAAAAGCTTTAACTGCTTCTTTAACTCCTGTCTTTGTTGATACCAAAATTGCAGCATGGAAAATATTTTCAAAATCAAAATATAGAAATTCTTGTGGCACTTCTACATTCAAAACTTTATGTTGAAAAAATGTTGTTCTTATAAAAACAACAAGAGAAAAATGAAACGAGGTGTGCGCAAAGTCAATTAGAAAATTTTTTTTGTGACGTAAGGAAGACTGGATGGATCTCTCTTGGGATCAACAGGAGAACTTAATCTACATATTCGGTTGAGCAAGCAGCATTAATTGAAATATAATTTCATAAACATTTTCAAAACATTTGAATTGCAGGACTATAACGACAGAAAAGGAGCCATCTTGAGAAAAATACTCATTACTTCAGACAGTTATGAATTTTTAAATACTAACTTTTTGACAACACGTCGCCAATATTTGTCAATTCCATTTTTCAAACAAATGATTGCAATCCACCTAATATTGACTTCCAAATGTCTCATAGCAAAGATTTCCTAAAAATAAGAAAAAAGAGAATTGTTATAAAAACAAACTACTTCAAATGACTCTGCCAGTCTTTCAAGATTGCCAAGTTCTGAGTATCTATAGAAAGAAATCTTTAAGATTAAAATATTGATGAAAATGACTTTAAAAGTTTTTTTGGAAGACTAGCCTACTTTTTAGCCCAAGTCCTAGGATTGCATACAACTCAAACAATACACTAAAATACTAATAATATACCATTTACTTCTTGCTATCACAATCTTAGTGAAAAATTTCATCCCGCTTCTTTATCAGAAAAAGGGAGTGGGGTCAGAACCATGCTGTAATGTTTACAGTCATACACAGTAAGCCCATCATGAGAAGAAGGCTTAAAGAGGTTAAAAGATAAAAGTAAGACTGCGACCGCAATTGGATGCAACCCGAAGGTTCCTCTTTTGATAGCTGTCTACCCAAAGGTAAGCATCAAGCTGAGAGGAACCAAGTACCATTATTTGGACTGAGTACGAATCGGTCAGGGATAGCCTGATGTTCTACCACTGCACTACGGTTGCCAAGAAGAAGAAAACAAGAAAACCATACCAGAAGTTTTGGATAAAATCCAGCAGTAGTTTCCCATTGCTTGAGTTGTTCTTCAGCTGCTTTGACTTCTTGAATATTTTGACTTGCAGCAAGTTGTAATGCCTTCACCAGATTCTCCATCCTTTATTTTGTTTATTACTGAAAGATAAAAACAAATTACTATTTTTCTTGTTTCGACAGTAGATTTTTGAAGAAGATGATAAGTGTTAAAGGTTTTATTTTTAAATAAGAGTGATATCGTTTGCTTACTCATCAATTTTAATGCACAAGCTTTTTCACATTGGATTGACACAGATGTGGAGCAAGATTGGTCAGAAAGAGGAAAAACAAACATTTTTTGCTTATATCAGCATAATATAACAATAGGCAGACACTGTCCTGATATGAAATATGTGTCTGATATGAAACGGGCACACTTATGTAAAAATAAAACCTTTGCAGTGCGGTCAGACTAGACAAATTTAACGCTGTCTGGCTTTAAATTTAAAACTCAATTTTCGGCAAAGTTCAAAAGAGAAAAATCAAGCAGTCTAATCATTAAAGGGACGTAAACATGAGGGCAAGACGTTTATTAATTTTCATAATTTTCAAACATTTTCTTCGCAAAAAATGGGAACGAATCAAACGATTTCGTACTTTTACACTTCTTAATATGCTGCATTACAAACGAATGAAGAGATTAGCTTTGATGATGAACCGCCCGTTTCTGGCTCGCAACGAGCGAAAGATTTGGGCCCTTGAAAGACACGAATTTTGGTTTACTGATCTATGGGATAGAAGAGATGAAATTGACAATAATGTCCGTCATAGCCAATGGCGACAAGATTTCCGAATCAAAAAGGAAACTTTTGAAATGCTTGTAAGATTGATGAGTCCAAGGTTAGCAAAGCAAGACACGCAACTTCGCAGGGCTGTACCGATTGAAAAAAGGATTGCGATTGGATTATGGAGGTTAGCGACGGGAAATGCATATAGAACAGTCGGAAAAACTTTTGGTGTTGCAAAGTCTACTGCTGTTTCAATTACGAGGGATTTTTACAAGGAACTTTCGAGGATTTCGGGTCAGGTTATCCATTTCCCAGTTGCAAGAGATGAAACTAGAGAAGAAATAAGACGATTCAAAGAGGAAACAAACTGTAAAATTCCACAAGTGGTAGGGGCAATTGATGGAACGCATATCAAAATAACTGCACCAGCAAGCGAACATAAGGGAGATTACTACAGCCGTAAGCAATGCTATACAATCAACACTCAAGCAGTTGTTGGTGGAAATCTAAAGATCCTAGATGTCGCAACTGGGTTCCCAGGGAGTATACATGACACCCGAGTGTTAGCTCATACGTCGCTATTTCGAAAAAGCAGAACGCTTGGAAATTCTAACTGATCCTACTAAACGGATTGATAACAACACTATACGACCACTTTTACTGGGAGATGGAGCTTACCCTCTGGTTCCATGGCTAGTCAAACCCTATCCTTTTATTCCCGCTTTATCGAGGTCAGAAAAACGGTTTAACAAAATACTCAGCTCTGCTAGAGTCACGGTGGAAAGGGGATTTGGTATTTTAAAGGCTCAGTGGAGATATTTACTAACGCGCCTTGACGCTGAAGTCGAAAATGTTTCTGATCAGATTATCGCTTGTTGCGTTTTACACAATATTTGTCAAGAAATGAATGACGAATACATCGATGAAGATGGAATGTTAGATAACATACTGAGAAACGAGAGGCGACAACGACGAGTTAACCAAGACATTTATCCGCTGGGAGAAGAAACAAGAACAATATTGAAAATATATTTAGAACAAAACGAGTAGTATTTTTCATGTAGTGTTCAATGAGAGTGAAATGTTAAAATATTAACTAAAAACCGTTAAAAACAGTATGTTTCAACTTTTAAATTTTCTAGAAAAAAACATAAGACAAGTGTTACCAAAATATTTTCACTTTTGATTTTGACCACCAGGACCACCAGAAAAAATGTTTCCTTACTGTAAGAAAAAATCTCTATCACGTTTTTTTTCTTCTGCGTGATGTTTTTGTTGGTTTTCCACCAACTCTCTCATGAATTTTGTGTAGTTTTGTTCAGAAGATTTGAAAAAATCAATTTGTTCTCTCTGAACATCAAGTAGTTCTTCGTGGAATGTTTTTTTCTTCTTATTCTTTTTTGAATCATTTAAATCAGTCAATTTTCGTTTGTTCTTGTTTTCATTTCCGTCAGGTTTCTTGTTTTCGTCAGTAACCTCAAATTCTTCAAACGTGTCATTGATACCCGTTCCGCAAGCTGTCTCTGTACCAATATCAGAATCTTCTGATTCAATAAGCTCATCTTCTTGTTGGAGGATGGATTTGCCATATGTCCAATCGTCTGGTTCGGCAGGTTCGGCTCTATCGTCTGCACAATCTGATGAAGGAAATTGCAAAAAGAATTAGAAAGATACATACTCACTGGGTGTGTGAAAATGCTCAAAATTTTATTTTAATTTAAATTTTTTTTCTATCATATCCATCATCTCTCACATGGGTTAAAATCAACAAATTTAGAAGGATTTGGAAAATTAAAAGAAAAATACAAACATCCATTTCATTTACGCCTCGAGATTTTAGATCATGCTATAACAAAACAATTACCTGGTTTTGATTGTCCAGATTCTTTGACATTTGGCATGGTCATCACATGTTTATCTGAAAGGACCCGATCCAATTGTTGATAGAATTTGCACGTCTTAAATTCAACACCACTCTTTCCCTCGTTGTGCCGCTTACACTTCTTGTATGCGTCTTTCAGTCCTTTTATTTTGGCTTTACATTTTGTAATGTTTTTGGGCTTTCCGTTCACTTTGTTAACTGCGTCTCTTATTTTACCCCACGCTTTGTTAGCATTTGTCGAATTCAACATGTCTTGATTCTCAACCCATAAATAAACTAATGTAGTGGTCTGTTCTGAGGTCCAGCTATCTCTTGTTGTGTTTTGTGATTGTGATGTCGAGGGTTGTTCGGTCGACGGTTCGCTTTGTTGCTGATTCTGTTGAAAATTTAATCCTGTTTGTGGCTGATTTGGTTGTTGGTAAGCTTGTTGACTTGGAAAAACCGGTCTTGTTTGTGGCAGATTTTGCTGCTGATGCATTTCCTGGTTAGGAAAATTTTGCACTGCTGCTTGGTAGTTTTGATAGTATGTTGGATGGTAGTATGGTGGCGGAAATGACATTTTTCATCCAAAAATACTTGTTTTAACAAATCCAATTCTCCCTCAACTTTTCTTCTCTTCTCAATGACTCAATCAAACCACATCAAATCACAACACACAAAAAAAAACAGACACATTTTTTTCACTCATGAAAAATATGAAAAAGTGTGTTCTTCTGATCTCAAATTTTCTTTTGTTTCGAGCACCTATTCATACTCAATAAATGGGCCCTAATTTTAACAATAGAGTCAAAATTTTAAGACATGTCCCTAACCTAGGCTAACCTAAAGTTCATTCAAGGCGAGGCACAATGCAAACAAAGAAACAAAAAGAGAAAAAACATGAAAAACAACGTACCAGAGTGGCCAGAAGTGACAGCTGGAAGCTGACCAAGATGGCTGAAAGCCAAATGACGATGTCCAAACGAAGACAAAGTCTGAGTGTGAAAAATTGAATTGACAATTGAATCAGATTGAATTATCATTTAAGTTGAAATAAATTTGAAGTCTTGATCCAACATCATGTCTTGACTCTTCAAGGACTTATGAGTGAATGAACTGAGTGAAAAGTGATCCTATATTTATATAAAAATATTGATGATGTCATCATAAATGTACTTGAAATGGTTTGGAAATAATATATGTACAAAAAATGGTTTGGATCTAGCAAAATGGTAGCAAAAATGTAAACAAAACCTAGTCTGCAAAAATGCTTAATGAAAATGGTAGACAAAGTAACAAGAAATTTAAAAGTAAAATTATTCCTTATTTTTGGTGCTTTTTAGCTCAAGTTTTGTAAATTTTTATCTGGTTATTCAACACTCCCCCAGGGATGTTAATGTTAATGTGTATATTCTTTAAAGTCGAAAAAAGTGTACAAATATGTACTAGCTTTAAAGCTAATAGAGTTCGACTGCCTATTTACAAAATGATTCATTCATCATCATCTGTAGACGAATAGTCTACATCATCTGTTGATGCCCAATCGCTGACGATTTCTTCTGTAGTGTATTTTTGTTCATTATAATTTGAAGATATATTTGTTTGATTTTGTAATTTTTTAACGATTCGTAGTTTTGTTCTTGGGCTCCCTCTAACGCGCCAGTTGAAGTCTTTATTCTTATTGTCTTTGTTAAGTTTCTTTGCTTGTTCGTGCATCTCCTTTATCTTTTTCCGTTCGTTGATTGTGAAATCTTCCGTGATACTTACCTGAAAGAAACAAGTTTCTTTCAGCATGTGTAAATTCTTCATGATAAGATCTTTGTCATGCTTACTTTGTAGGGTGACTTTAAGAGGACGGCCATTTTTTGTTTTTCTGTTTCCTAATCTGTGGTGAGTAACATTTATTTCTGGAACATTGATGTCCTCCAGGAGTTCTCGGAACCGAAATATGTCATATTTTTCCCCATTTTCTTCTTTTTCCTTATCTGGGCCTGAATATTCGAGAAACCCGTGTACGATGATATTCAGTTTTCTAGAGTCTATGTCTTTCTTTTCACTTTCTTCCTTCCGCTTTTGTTGTTCGGCAGATCTTAAGTCTTCTTTGTGCTTCTTAGTAATTTCAGCGTATGTTTTCTTTGATGTCTCTGTCATTATTTCTGTTGTGTGCTTGATTTCTTCCTTTATCATGGTTCTTGTCTTTTCTTCCATTTCTTGTAGCTTTCCTGCCAGAAAAATTTTGAGATCATTTTTGATGGAATCACGGGTTTTGGTGTTGGTGTTGACCTCGTTGTTCAGTTTTTGTATGACGTCGTCTTTCTTTTTAAGTTCATTTTGCATCATATGTTCAGTGTTTTTTCCCACTTTATTTCTTAGGTTCTTCGTTATTCGGACGCAGTTTGAACATAAGTAATGATCGTTATAGGATGTCACGAATATTTGTAGTTGATACAAAGGTAGCTGTGTGCACTCATAATGAACTGATCTTTTACATTTTTTGCATTCCAAGCGATCCAGGTCCTCATCATTGGTACATCTTGACGGCGTGCAAGCTTGAGGTGGTGAGGCTACTTCGAAAGGCTGATCTTTATCCATTTTGATGTTATTTTCATGAATTTTGATGTTTTTGTTTGTTTTCAGCCATTTTCCGAAAGGGAGGTTTTAAATTTCTTAAAATAAAATCAACAAAACACATTCCAATCAAACAAATCATGTACAAAACATAACGACCAATTAATGTATCGAGCAAACATATCGACCATAATGTATAAACATAATCAACCATTACGTATCGTGAACAAAGCGTGTCAATATGGAAAGCGTGTCGCGGGCATCCGAGTGACTAGTAATTATTTGGTTGCGCTCGATTGTGTTCAATTGAACATACCTTTAACTTCTATCCCAAGCGAAAATTTGCTATATAAATCATATCTGATTTTGTCAAAATGGTCAAAATGACCTAATGACCTTGAATGGTTTGGCTTGAAGCCACAAAAACTTTCTCAGTTTGGTAGCTATCGTGAGATCGGGTAACTTGCATCAGTGAAGGCTAACATGCATAGCCCTCAAATGAATGACCTGGCTGGTCATTAAAATACAAAGTTAAATCAAAACAAAAATGGTAGAGTTAGAGCTGTGAGCGGAGCTGCATATTTCATTTGAAATTTTGCTGCTTTGATTGGTCTGTCATTTGATGGCTATGCAAGTTTCCCTCCACTGATGCAAGTTACCCAACTTCATGGTAGGACTGCGAAAATGCCCTTTCAAAATGGTACCCTGGCAGTGAACAGTAAAAAAATTACCTGGAGTATCGGTGCCGTGGTATAGTGGTAGTCGACCTTGGCTTCTGTGCAGGAGGCCAGGGTTCGATACCCACTCACGGCAGTTCACTTGGCAAGTGAACATTTCTTCGCCCGGGTCAACCCATGCCATGTGAGGGGAATTGGGTAGTCAGTTCAAGGTGCTGACGGGACGCTCATTAGTAAGCGTCTATAGTTGCGAGAATAGGCCTCTAAAGCCTCCTGCAAGCAACTCAACCAAATAGAATTAGAAATATCAAGTATATATCAAATAAGGTCAATCAATGAGACGTTTTAGCAAGTCGCGCGGGCAGGAGTATAGTGCTCTTTTAATGAACTAGACTTACCTTGCAAAACAAGTGAATATTCAATGATAAAGAGGTACGGAGATAATCAAATTTGTCGAATTTGTCAAGAAAACAAATCAAAACTGGCCAAGAACCAACAAGCCATCTTTGTAGATTTTTGCTTTTGTTTACTTTTGATTTTGACAGACGATTCGAATAAAAATGTTTGAACGTTCGACGCAAATATCGTTTGATTTTTTTAAAGCATCATTTACATTAGAAGAAAGAGAAGGAAAGAGTGTTGCGCGGGACGGCAGGTGTTGTGTCGTCGTGGTGTGTTTGGGGTATTATAAGACTTAAGACCCTGTCTCTTAATTGGGGTTTTATCAGTCAGAGTGCTCTCATTTTGCTGGTAACTTGCGAATTGAGGTGGAGTCTGGATCGCTTTGCAACCCTTATACAATACGGCTAGTACTTCAAATAATGTAAATTTTCCTAGGAGTCTTATATTCTGGTAAAATATCTATCTATCTATCTATCTATCTATCTTCCGGGGGGGGGTACTTAGATAAGACCTTTTTTGGATTTCCAAAGTCCCGCTAAGAAAAATCAGGCAATCAAATTTCAGTCCCACTAAGGGTAGGAGAATTAGGAAAATTTCAACTTTTTACCCCCAGAAAGATTGAAATTTGGTCAAAATTGGTCAAATTTGTCTTGGTAAGGGTCGTAAAATTCACAAAATTTTCCTTTGTATCTTCCTTTTTAGTCCCAGTAAGGGTCCGAGGGCCGAAAGTCGGGCGGCACCCCCCGTCAGCTCGCAACCCTAGTAGGGACGTCGTTATATCGGATCGCCCAAAGTTACCTTCATTTTTTTCTTATCCACGAATCGCTGACAGTCACCCCGGAACACAGATGTTATGCGAGGTAATCGTCACAAGCCAAAATCCATGTTCAACAGATTTTGAAAACGAAAGTGTAAGGAATAAACATTGCCGTAAACGCGTTTAAAACGCGGGTAAAAAGTCCTGGGCCGAGTCCCGCGTTTGCTCATTCAGCCAATCAGATCACACAATCTAGCCGGTTCCCAACTCTCGCTATAAAATCACATTGTAAATATCGAAATAAAACCGGGGGTTTAAATATTTACTAAAGGCTTATTTCGCTGAAAGAAAATAGCTTTAATGAAACAAATTTTGGTTAAATATCTTTGTTATTATATATAAAACCTGAATCTAAATGGTTTTGAGAAGTCAAAGATTGTACGACTGCAAAATAGACAAAGATCGTTTATGACCCCCGTCTCAGATGAGGTTTTCAGGCTTTATCTAAAGATAGAGAACTAAGTAACTAGTAAGTAAGTAAGTAACTATTTATTTACCATTTGAACACTTAAATACATGAGAGACGGTATCCACAAAATAAAAAGGATGGAGACCGCCTTATAGCCTGGACTAATCATAAAGATGCAGCCACCTAAGTGCAAGTAACAATTGTAAAATACATAAATTATTTCAGTAGATTAATTTGAAAACAAGCTTAACCCACTAAACTATATATTCAGCACAAACAAGCTTAACCCACTAAACTATATATTCAGCACTAGACTCTCTGACATTCTGAGAAATTATTTGCCCAGAAGAGCAGCAGATTTCAGCGAAATGCTGCTTTTTGCTCTAAAAGTGTATTTCTAGTTCTAGTTCTATTGAATTATCACATAATACATTACGTACATTTTCGTGATTTTAAACATAAAGGATAAAATAAAATAAAAAGTTAAAAACATTAGCGCAAGATGTTCTAAGACGCTGGTAAAAGGAAAGCACAAAAGTAGGTGTAGACTCAAATATCAAAGTGTAAGAGTGAGCTGGGACGAGACGATTACATGCCAAGCTAAGTAGAAAATTGTAGGAATTATAGGAAAAATATTTTAATTTGGAAATTAAAAACTATTAAAATAAATATTTTCATATCAAAATGTAAGATAAAAATATTAGGTTGCAATATTAAAATCATCCATGTCGATGATTCCACGATGGTGACGAGGCCAGCAGTGCTAAGTAAAAAAGAAAACACGGCACAAAAATTGTTCCAACAGAAGAAAAAGCATGGGGACACAAGACACGAAGAGTAAAATCAGAAGAGACAAAAAGGACTAGCTCAGGATAGAAAAAAAGTAAAAATAAAGAAATAAAAATTCCACAAGTTAAAATTCGTAGTTAGAAATGCTAAGGCTAAATTTATCAGGGTCTTCTTCATTGACGATATGGGTTGGTAAGGCATTCCACAACCTAATTGTTGAGGGGACATAGCTGTATTCATACGACTGGATTCGTGCATTTATTGGTATCATTTTTACGTTAGCGGTACGAGCACGACATACAACAGAAGATAAACAAGCAATTCGACCATGTAGAATCTTATGCATGTAGCTCAGTTTAGTTTCGAGCCGTCTTTGCTTGAGGGTCTTGAGGTTAAGATTATGAATCATGGTGGTTGGACTACTGGAATATCTCCAATCATTAGATATAAATCTTGATGCCTTACGTTGAACCATTTCTAATTTGTTGATATTTGCTGCAGTATGAGGATCCCAGACAACTGATGCGTACTCAAGAATCGGCCTCACATAGGTACGATAAGCTTGGAGCTTGATTACTTGGTTACATGTACGCAGGTTACGCTGGAGGAAGCATCTGATTTGGTTGGCTTTTTTCGAGGTGTAGTTGACATGGGTATTCCAAGATAACTTTTTGTGTATAAATACGCCGAGGTATTTTGCTGAGTCAACAAGCTCAAGGATCTGGTTATGCATGGAATAGTCAGATAGGATGATCTTGCGCTTATTGGTGACTCTGAGGACCTTGCATTTGTCTGGATTGAATTCCATGGACCAATGCTTTTCCCACTCAATCAGATTATTTAGATCATGTTGAAGTTGATAAGCGTCATTGACTGATTCAATTTTTCTGTATAATAGAGCATCATCCGCAAAAAGACGAATTTGAGAGTTCACACACAATGGCAGATCGTTTATGTACACTAGAAATAGTAGTGGTCCCAATACTGTCCCTTGGGGAACACCAGATAATACCATGGCTTTGTCTGAGCTCTTGCTGTTAACAACTACAGTTTGCGTTCTGTTTGCAAGATAATTTCTAATCCAGGAGAGAGTATTACCTCTTATTCCGTAGTGATCAAGCTTAATGCACAGTTTGTCATGGTCTACCTTGTCAAATGCTTTGGAAAAGTCAAGCAAGATGGAATCGATTTGACTTCCCTCATTAAGCGATTTTGCAAGGTCATTAATGGTGAGTAAGAGCTGAGATTCACATGAACGATTTTTCCGAAAGCCATGTTGCGTATCAGTTAGTATGTTGTTTTTATCAAGGTGGGAGATGATACTACTGTGAAGAATATGCTCAAATATCTTGCATGATACTGATGTTAGGCTTATAGGCCTGTAGTTTTCAGCTTTGGCTCGGTCTGTTTTCCCTGGTTTGAAGACTGGGGCAACCAAGGCATGACGCCAGTCCTTTGGAGTCATTGACTGTAGCATGGATGCCTGCATTACCAATGTTAGTCCAGGTGCAATTTCATTACCAAGCTCCTTTAGGAATTTAGAGGAGACATTGTCTGGACCAGATGCTTTGTTTGGGTTGAGATTTTTCAAAAGTTTCTTGACTCCTGCTATATTGATAGTTATGTCTGGCATAGTTATGCAATGTTGACCAATGAGTGGAGGGATGCGTCCATCTGGTTTGGAGAAAACACTGGAGAATTGATGGTTCAGTATGTCTGCTTTCTTTTTGTTATCAATGTGGATGTGACCCTTATCATTTAGAGGGGCAACACCTTCATTGTCACACTTACGAGATTTTATAAATGTAAACAGTTTTTTGGGATTGTTGTTCTCTCCGGGATCAACACATTTCACTACATAATTGTTAAATGCTGCTCTACAGGTTTTCCTTGATTTGACGGTGAGTACTTTAAATTTGTTCCAGTCTTCTTGTCTATTTGTTCGTTTAGCACGTTTATAAGCTCTTTTTTTTCGTTCTGCAAAGTCTTTTGCATTTGGTTGTGATCCATGGTTGCGTATATCGAGGTGAAGTTGTTTTTGAAGGAACAAAACTCATTGAAGAATCGACAAGCATTTTGAAACTAGACCATAGTAGATCAATTGGTGTGGTTGTATCGTTGTTTGCCATGAAATTTGTCATTTCAGAGTTAACATGGTCTTTTATCGTGTTTAGGTCTGCCCTTTTCCATAGGTATACCTTCCTTTTAATGGATTTTGATCTCTTTGGATGACAGGCAATATCAACCATCACAGCTGTTTCGTGATCACTGAGACCAGGATGAGGGATGCAGTTGTTTACAAATGATGGTCGATTAGTAGCAATAATGTCAAGTATATTATTAACTCGGGTTGGGAACAAAACAATTTGCTCAAGGCAGCATTGGTTAAAGGTTTCTAAAAACGATTCATTGATATCTTTCTTGTAATTATGATCAATGATGGCATTGTTTACCCAGTCAATGTCCGGAAGGTTGGTATCACCACCAATCCATAGAGGGCAGTTTTTAAAGGAAGAGTTTAGAGATTTGATTTCTTCACAGATGAATGTTGTTTCACCAATTTTCGACTTTGGAGGTCTGTAGCATGCTGCTATGATGACTGGTCTCTGGTGTGTTTGAACCTTGATTGCAATAAATTCACATTTTTTTATGGTGGAAACAGGTGGAAATGGTGCTTGTTTTCAAACTTAAACATCAATTCATTTGAAATATTTTGTTTATTTGGATTATTGAAAGGTTAAAGGTTTGTTTTCTTTTTATTTTTTGATGATAGCTTCACTCAATCACTTACAATGAGCCTTTGAAATTTGTTTATTTTGGTATTCTTATTGCTCTCGCATGATGCCGCCATTATGGAGTTTTTTTTTTGCGTTTGCTAAATGAGATTTTGTGAGACTTTGCATTACCAACTTTTGCTTACGGCAAACACCTGTGGGAATGAGACGGGGGTTCGGTGTTATTATCAGTTAGGGTCAGTGTTTGACTTGAGAGTCACAATATAGGGCCGAAGGCCCTCTTAGGGGCACTCATACCCAGTGACTAAACATAGGGCTGCGCAGCAGCCCTTTTAGGGACACTGGTACTGGTGGTGGTAGGGTTAAGAGTTTCACCTATTTATAGGGAATTGCCAGTTCGGTATAATATGTTATGAATTGCGTGATATTGCTGTGCGTTGATGGCTCAACGGATAAGGAGTTGGGTTCCGAATCCGAAGGTCTTTCTTTGATGGTGGTTCGAACCCCACACGCACATGGAGCGATGCGATGATATGTGATTGGTCAAAATATGATACAGGTATGAAAACTTAGTCAGAATTGAGAAACTAAGTCTCAGAAACTCAGACAGTCGGAAAAGAGAAAGACAGGATCAGAGATAGGAAAAAAATGAAGGTAACTTTGGGCGATCCAATATAACTTCTTCCCCCTAGCGCCCCACAGCCCCAGCAGCCCACAATTTTGGTCGTAAAAACTGAGAACAGGCACAGGCAACCAAAAGCTTGAAAAAATTAGCTACTTACATCAAAAAACCATTTTCGTAAGAGTGTTGGTGAAGGTTTACACATTTATTGATACACAACGAAGTTTTAATAAGAAGAAGCGTTTGGTTTATAGTTGCTGGATGGACGGAATTCTACGTCAGCAGGTCAGGTCGTCAGCTCCGAAAAAATTATATTTTATTTTCTCGCAGCTGAAGATACCATTTTTGATGGAACATGCTTCAGTTTATTTTGCCGATCGAGATGCTCGAGTTTAGTTTATATTAAAATAAGGTTCTGCTAATTAAACTTATGTAAAAAATATGCAGCTGTCAGCAAAACTACCCATATGGGTCTGGAATGTTCCACAACAAGCGGGAGAAGTTGGAAAGAATCGCTTCGTTTCGCTCAGGTGTGGTTGTAAAAAAACATTATTTTGTGGTAATATTTTGATACTTTTAACTACCTTTCAAGATGATGCGTGCACCTGTCATGGTCCTCAGTAAGTATATTTTGTATTTATTAAAAGTAAGACAGTAATCTCTTTTTTGCACTTTTTATAGGCGTACAAACTTTTGCAAATCAGGACGACAAAAAAAATGAATATTTTCACTCAAAAAATGGCTCTGAGGGATAAATACTTATTGAACTAGCAGGGGTGAAATCTGTGTATTCACTTCAAGAAATCCACTCTGGAAAGTACCGTGAGAGTGGGTAACTTGCATCAGTGGAGGCTAACATGCATAGCCCTAAAATGAATGACCTGGCTGGTCATTAAAATAAACTATATTCAGCTCCGCTCGCAGCTCTACTCTACCATTTTTGTTTTGATTTAACTTTGTATTTTAATGACCAGACGGGTCATTCATTTTAGGGCTATGCATGTTAGCCTCCACTGATGCAAGTTACCCACTCTCACGGTAAGGCATGTATGTCGGATATCTCCAGCGTAGACCAGACCCGATCAATCGAACTTGTCGAACCAATCGAACAGTCGAACTAATCGAACTCCATCGAACGATTAAAGTTCGATTAAAAAAATTAATCGAACTCTAAGATTTTTTAAAAGATTGTGAGTGTTCGATTAAGTTCGATCAATGGGTTTCGGTTCGATCAGTTCGATAAACCAATTTTGTTCTGTTTTGTTCGACAAGTTTGTGCTGCTCCGCCACCGTATATTAGCTTCTTTTTAAAGCCAAATTCGGAATGTAAGTCCAGGTAAGTCGGGAAATTACTTCCGATAACGGATTACACATTTTTCCTGTATCCTTTTAGCGCCAGAGGCGGTTTGTTGGGGCGTAGTATTCCGCCACTCGGCCGCGCGCGAAATCGCATCAGAGGGGCTACGAACTTTATTCCGGATAGACAAATATCAATATCCGAGTACAATAAACGTCAAGCTGTTAAGTCTGGTAACTGTCGAAATGGCAATCGCGTGCCAGGACAAAGTTTTTGCAAACGAGGGAAGATATGAGGATTTAATATCATCGAACTAATCGAACTTTTTACTGACCGAACTAATCGAACTGCTATTGCTTCAAAAATTGTGAGTGTTCGATTAGGTTCGATTAATTTTTTTAATCGAACTTTAATCGTTCGATGGAGTTCGATTAGTTCGACTGTTCGATTGGTTCGACAAGTTCGATTGATCGGGTCTGGCGTAGACCATGGATTTCATAGGCTTACTCACAAGGCTACACCAAGAAATCTCTGGCGTAAATATTGCCTTCTTTCCAGACTGGCAAGAAATACGCGCGAGTCATCAATGATGCAAGCAATTGACAAAAGAAAAGCCGTAAGGGGCTAAAAATGATTGTTTGCCAATCTTGGGGATGTGCTAAACTCAAAATTAAGTTAGCGGGTCTCATGAGCTTTCCTATGGTATATAAATGAAGACTCCCTGGCCGGATTGGTGAACATGAAGAAATAGAAGAAAAAACTAAAAATTTGCTCCCTGGAAAATATCAAGACTGTTTCATTTTGTTCAATCGCAAACACTTGTGAAAGTGCCAAATATTTTATTAGGGACCACTCACATATCAATTTTTCCCACGCTTAGCGTCATTCCGACGCTATGGTGGGTGGGTTAAATCGAGTGACGCTAAGAAAATCTACTAGAGATATCGGTTTTTGAGGCCCAAGAGATGTTCAAATTTCCAGAAAACTATAACTTACAATAGGGAGGCCAAAAGGTGGCGCTTTTTGGCCAAAAGGTGGCGCTTTTTGGAGATAAATATCTCACCTTTGAAAAAAGATATTCAGAAACCTTTTTATTTTTTAAGTATAGAGAATTTCTTATCTGTCTTCTAAAAAAAAAACCAGCCGTTTTCGTCGCTTCCTTGAGTCACAATCGTCCGATAATCGCAACCCGCCTACCGTTTCTGACGGACACGGAAACCGGCACCGACGTTTCAAAACATAGGCCTTTTTCAAAAGGTTATAACAATTGAGCGAAAAACATTAGCCGTTTAATTTTTTCACTATCGTTTTCCCTCGTGATTCAAGTTTGTTTTGAATCTACGCGTGAAAAAAAAAGGATCTCCAAGAGCCAAGAAATTGAAAACTAAGTTTTGGTTTGAAATTTTTGGTAGGAATTTCACAACACTTTTACTAGTGCGTGGTATCAAATCAAAGCTGAATGCTTCTGCTAATCAGCCATATAATTTGTTTTACCAAAACTTGTTCTGCTCAAACGTATGAGTCAGTTTTCTATGGTATGGTAAGACAAATTTTCTCATTATTTTTTTTCAAATTTTTTGAATTGTATGTGAAGTCATTTGACATTCGAACTACTTTCTGATTGGTTTTTTTTTTTCAGTAAATGTAAACAAACTAACTGAATCTCAGCTTACAGAAATTTTTTATGCAAAAAAAATTCCAGATTTTTGGGATGTTAGCTCCAACACAGTAACATAAAATTATTATTTGTCTCAGCTTATTTATTTTGTGAATAAATCTGCTCTAAATTCCCAATCTCTTGCTACTGCCTTGACACTTTTGTGTCCTCCCGAGACAAACGTTTCTACCAAAATAGGAAAGCCCTCAAATTTTCATAGGAAAATGAAAACTTTCATTTCAAAGAAGTAAAACTTCTCCAAACTTAATCAACCTTTAGAATTCGTATCAGGAGTTGCCAGTTTCAAATTTTATTGGACCTCTCTGCGAGGAAATTTTTCTAAGAAAAGAAAATCTCAATGAATCTGCTTTGCAAATTTTTTTTCAAGAAAGTGGGGAAAACTTGTTGTTAACTAATGACATAGTTTTGGAAATCTCATAAAATCTCATAATGTTTCAGACATGGGGTGGGACTATTTTTAGGTTTTCAATTTTGGCTTAAATGAATTGTGGCTTGTGTGCAAAATTTGCGCATTTAGGTACACGCTCAATCTCGCGATTGAGCAAATTGTGTAGAAAGACTGCTCTGTAAAATACTGCCAGATATTCCGAAAATTATGAAATTTCAGATTTAGACTAGTTTCATGAATCCCAGCTTGTGTGCAAAATTTCAGGTAAATCAGACAACGGGATCACTTTTTTTATCAAAATATGTAATTTACAGACCGGTCTGTAAAATACCGCCAGATATTACAAAAAATTTTTAATTTCAGATTTTGACAATTTTCATGAATCCCAGCTTGTGTGCAAAATTTCAGGTAAATCGGACCATGGAGTCACCTTTTTTTGACCAGATAGTGTAATTTACAGACCGGTCTGTAAAATACCGCCAGATATTCCGAAAATTTTGAAATTTCAGATTTTGACTAGTTTCATGAATCCCAGCATGTGTGCAAAATTTCAAGCCAATCGGACTCCAGGAACACCTTTTTTTGATCAAATTTTTACTTTGATCTTTGAATTAGCTGGTGGGTCTGTAAAATACCCATGTTCCAGAGAATAATTTTTTAATTTTTTTTAAAACTTGGAAGCTTACATCCATTTCCAACTCTCCTGAAAATTGAATAAGCTGTTGAAAAGATATTAAATTTTGAATCTGAAAAAGTGATTTTTTCACTGTTTTTGGTGCAGTCAGCTCTTACCCATTTAGCCTAGGCCATTTGTTACCGAAAGAGCGGTTTTTTAAGCCACAAAAATTCTTTTTTCTGAGAGGTCTATGACCCCTCATTTTTTTGCATTTTTTACCCTTTTTCAGATGGACCTATTTTCAAAGTGATTAGATGAGTTTGAAATTTTGCCCTGACCTCCCTACTTACACAGGTTCAGATAGCCTGGTAGCTCTCTTCAAGATTTAACAAAACATCCTCACTTCAAATTTGTCTCTTTTTCCAATGCATCGAGAATAAGCCGGTATAGTAAAATGCCGAGACGTTCGTTATGTTTAAAAAGTTTGGGCCTTTTTTCCCGCGGACGTCACAACTTATGGTTATGCGGGTCTGGGAACCAATCTGTGCAAAAGTCGTATGCCAAAACCACTACTAAAAAGAAACCAAATGTGTAACAAGCAGAAGGGGCAAGAAACTTCTCTGGCAGTGGAACATCAATACTTGTGAGAAAGGAAAAAGAGGTTTTCATCGATTTTTGGTATATTTCATAATATGGCGCTAAGGGTAGGGGGTGTGTGGGTTTTTTAATTAGCGTCAGAATGACGCTAAGTGTGGGAAAAATCAATATGTGAGTGGCCCCTTACCCAATCATCGCATTGCCTTGCGAATAAATAAAAAGCGCTTTCATCCAATTAGAAAAGATTCTTTGAAAATATAACCTGCGCTTTCTTTGGAGAACGAAAGATAAGAAATCAGAATCAAGATTGAAACAAATAAAGTTATAGACCACTCGTCATCCAGGGCGCTGAAACCATAGTTTCCTCCCCCCCTTTCTGCTGGGGGGGGGGTTCCAAAAGGGAGGGTAAAAGGAAAAAGATGCAACAAAATATTTTGGGGGGAAGAACTTTTCAACTTTTTAACAGAAAGTCTTCTGTCATCTTTTTAGTTTTTTTTACATATGCATGTTTTTTCTTCCTCAAATCACATGGCAGATGTTCTCTTTCTTGGATAATTAGCTATTCATTTGCTTATCTCAATGGTGACATTTTTTAACAAACTATATTTTGGTGTGCAATGCAAATGTTAAAGGTGCAAAAAAATTAATTGCCTGGATCCAGGTTGTGAAAAGGGGGAGGCAGAAAATTTCAATATTTCTGGGGAGGGAAAACACAAAAGGGGTAGGAAACGGATTTTTTCATTTTCAGGGAAGATTTGACAACCGGGCAGTCTAAAATTTCTGAGGGGTCACTGACCCAGGAGGAAAATATGAAAAAGCCATTTGCACCAAAAAATAGGACCAGTCATTAGACTTCATCCTATGCGACAATGTCATTAGTTTAAATTTAAAAAGACTTTCTGATGGAGCGACTTACAGAAGCCACTGAGATGAAGAGACCACTTCTGTTTTATTGCAGATTTCGATATAAACCTTGCATAGGGAATACTTGTGTTTTATTTGTCAACTATGTAAGTATTGTATTGTTGAAATAGGAAAGAGAAACGCGGTAAGTAAGGCTAGGTTAAGCCTAGTTGTCAGCTGTCAGGAGACGTTAAAAGAACTTGCTTATTTAGATCAAATACAAAACACACAGATTTTACCCAGCTGACTAAATTGAAACTTTTGTCTTTTGACCAAGGCTTTAACATGCTAGAAATGGATCTTATTTGTTTTAAGTTGGAAGTTTTACAGAATTTATATTTAAGAATTTTTGCGCGTGCTAAACTTTTGCAAATGGCCAAGAATTTTCATATTTACTTTCAAGAAAAGGGCTAAAAATTAAGTTTCTGCTTGCAAAAGTTTATACGCTTAAAGTAAGTTTCACAAGCT